>NW_027513360.1:602624-903936 GCF_048772815.1 Callospermophilus lateralis | reverse complement strand
ATCAGCCACACAAATGACCACAATTAAAACCAAAATACTCCTACATGGCCCTCATCTTCTTACATATAGACACTCATTATAACCTCTGGCTGTAGGTTTCCATGAGGGGCGCACCCCAAGACATTGTCAAAATAAGCTCCCTTGCCCATCATTTGCCTAAAGTCAGGATGGCCTGGACACCCTTTCTGTGAAACAGGAGTGGTCAAATAAGCCAGCCATAAATACTGCTCTACTTCTCCAATTTGAGTCCTATTGACTCTCATGTATAGATTTTTTATGTGATTTGGAGTCATGAGAAAACCAAAGCACCTATGGGCTAGCCTCTGCAGGGCTTTGAAGAACTCATTTGACCAAAGGCTCCCTATTCTCACTTGATGGAGGTCAGGAACCTAGCAGAGGAAGGCAAGAGACTTTATCCACAATGACTGATCTTTTTGTCATTTTTGTTTTGGATGAACACATGGGATCTTTCTTTAGATCCATCAGGTGCTGAGAATCTACAACACAGTCTCACACAGGGCCAAGAGGCTGATTTTGACACATCTATTTGCAAAGCAATTAAGCAAAGAGGCACAGGTGATGCCCATTCATTTCCATTTGAAAACTGTTTTCTTCAGGCTTCACAAAGGTGTTGCCTGAGGCAAAGACCTTTCTGACATTCAGGACAACAGAGCAATAGGTTAGCAAAAGGCCCAAAGCAGGGTTTCTCCACTGAGACTTTCCTGGACACACTGATATCAGAGTTTTCTGAGATGCTCGCCATTCCCTTCAGCTATCCTCTACATGCCCAGGTCACTCAGCTTGGAGGTGGTACATATCTTGGACACAAAACCATGAGCCTATTCTTGAGAGTAACCAGAATTCAGGAAGAAATCAGGGTCTTAGGAAGATAGTAGGTGTTGCCCATCTGTAAGGCTAGCAGCAGTCCACTCATAAATTAGGCAGGGTGAATGCTGGGAAGACTTCTACTAGACAGGACACATCCATTGATGCATTCTCTTTTCTAAAGTCTACAACCACTAACACAGTGGGATACACATACATGCAAAAAATCGCCTTGTCAAAAGCCTTACTAGTCCACTCCAAACCAAACAAACCGCCTTTCCTACCTATTCTCAGAACAAGAGACTAAACCACAAAATCACACACACACCGACAAATGCACCTCCTTCATTCAAGTAGGTCTGTGACTATCCGGAGTGTTCTCTGACTGGTGGGCCATACTATATTCCCCCGAAAGGCCTGTCCTGTCTCAGATCTGGTCTCCATGCCAAACTCTGTGAAGTTGTCAGGAGCCAGTGGTGAACAACTACCTGCTTTTTAAGGAAATGCCCCTTTTCAGAGCTATCCTGGCATTTGGCAATTCTCATATCAGTAGGTACCAAGGAAGACTTATTCTGTCCTTGGTTATTCCAAACTACAGAGCCCACTGGGAATGGAACTGTGACTGGCTTTTGATGCCTGTCTTTCTGGATCCCAAGGTCAGGGAGTTCCCTCACCAAGAAAGTGAGGTAGGTGGCTTCATTCAGGAACCGAGTGAGTTTACTGCCTTGTGAACCACTTTGTCTTAACAGTTGCTTCCAAGGTTCCCTTAAGATGGAGTCTACCCCTGCTTTCTATGACAGTTTCACAAGTTAGAATGGTATATCAACCATAGGAACCTGGGAACAGCTCTCCACACAGGCCTTGTTTGGTCCATCTTCTCTACATTAAGAAGAGAGAGTCTGATTCAGACACAACCTTTCATTCTGACCAGGTTGTTTGCCATGGAAGATGTCTTTTGCTCTATCAGGTCCTTCATAGCTGCCTACCTCTTCTTCAGGGATCATTTCTGCTTGGAACTTTGAGGATCTCAGAAGGTGGAAGATCCCATATCTTCCTGTGTTGTAAGACCAACTCTGTCCCTGCTCTTCTGTAAAGTTACATTGAGGGAACAGTGTTTGGTTAGGGTTAATAACAGGTTCGATTTGGATTAGGAATCATTTTGCGTGATGAATAATGGTATTGGGAAAGTGCGATATTTACAAGAATATATAGGTAAAATACACGTATGAAAACAGAAATCTAGATTTCTAGTAAGAAATCTAGCCCAGAAGGGTATTGGGACCTTGATTGGGATACTTAGCTTTGAATTACATTCTTCAGAGATGTCTCAGTTTAATCCATATACAACGGCATAGAACCTTGTACCTTGGATGATTGAATGTCGAAGAGAACATCCAGTCAAAAACCTATATTCGGTAGGAATAGGAAGAGTGTGGGTAAGTTTAGAAAGAATAGTGATTATAGGATTTGGACGAAATTTTTTTTAGCAATAGCGTTTCGGTTAGAGTGAATGTAAATGTCAGCACATGTGAAGAGTCAGTCACAATGATAAACTGAGAAAATATGTAGGAAAGCAGATATCAATAGAGACATTACGATATCAGGCAAAGTATAAAGTGGGTTATAAGATTAGACATTTTCAACAGGCTTGAGGTTGAGTATAAAATTTAGGAGGAAACAAATACATATTCACCAATAGGATTGACATTGGAGAGCATTAGCTACCTAGACAGGAATGTTTTTAGTAATCCATGCTCACTTTCCATTTAGGCTTTGGTACAATCATAAGTGTGACCTTTGCATTTTGTTTCCAGAATATTACTGTGATAACATGTATATGTAGATCAGGTGACATGAGTATTTCTTCCACAATTTCTGGGAGCAAAAATGTGAAGATGTATACATAAGTAGTGGGGGTACAAATAGATGTACCCTGTGTCTATGAGTATAGAGATAATTCATGAATAGACCATACTGTGAATAAATAGTATAACTGGTTACAACTTTAAATAATGGATTGAATTGATATATGAAAATATACAGTGAATCTTATATTGGTATACATACATTCATTAAAACCAAATATACATCTAATGGTAATATTAGGGTTATGGTTCATCATGAAGGGTTGTGAGCTTTGCTTCAAAAGTGAGTAGGGAAATCGAAAATAGTGTGTTTGGAAAGATGTCTCGTGAAAAGACCATTCAAGAAACATGGAGGAATACATGAGTTCTGAAGCAGGAAGTGATTGAAAATGAAACAAATGCCTATAAATTTGCGAAGTTGTGAAGGAAATATATATCCTATGATGTGCATAAACTTAAGAAATCGCAATGTACCAGTGTTGAATAAAAATGAATTTCAAAAAACACATCATGTCCCATAGGAATCTATTTGCATTGATGTTAGACTTGCTAAGTTACTGTAGAAATATAAGGATTTGTATGCACCATTCACTGAAGATAGTTCTCAGTACTAGAAAGCAAATATGTATTTCAGGTGTTTGAGTATTCCTGAGAATAATCTTGTGAAAACTTGATTATAAATCCACATACATGAATATGAATTAATTTAGGGAGTGTATAATAAGACACATATTTCATATTTTGAAAAATCTGGAGAGTATATATATATATATATATATATATATATATACACACACACACACAAGCACACATACACAGACTTTAAAAAGTAGAAATATATATGCAAATCAAAATTGACCATGAAATATATATCATCCAAAGATCAGAAATATTTATTTTACTGAACATGAATTTATGTATAAAGTTGTTCAAATAGGACGTTCACCCATTGGTTGAATTTTCAGTTCCAACAGCGTTTATGAAGAGTGAACTATTCTAACAATTTGTATCTGCCAAGTAAGCCACCTCACAAGAATGTACGTGTAATTCCAGGTAGGATTCTATATGTGCATATAAAATTACAGGTGCTGAATAGTCTGCAGAGAAAGGGAGACAGGAATTCACATATTTGTTAACTTTAGAAATACATGGAGAACTATTTCAACTGAAAATTGACTAGATTTATAACTCCTAGCCTACATAATGCAACAGGCAAGTCCAACAATACACCATGCCTACTTTGAACTGCTTATATTTCTATTCTATTTGGGTTTTTATACTCCTTCTTATTAGGATTAGTATTCAGAGTCTAGTAGGTTAGTGGTTAGTATCAGGGATTCAGTATTTGAAATGGAAATTTTGAAAATGAATCCAATGTGTATGTAAATATGTGCTACACAAAAATCTTCTCACTCTCATCCAGAAAAATGACTTTAGATTACCTTCGCCCCAAGTAAGACACAATTAGAGGAGAAGAATTAGAAAATCTGTGAATACATTTATGCAATGGAAAATGCTCAGGAGTTCACAACCTTGGAGGTGGTAGAGGAGTTTCCAAAAGTAAGGGACATGGTAAACACTCCACAAACATGGAGCTCTTCTGGCCTAAAGACTTCCAGAGAAACTGCCTCTGAGTTTGGGCACTTGAAATATGTGTTGTTTTCAGGTCTTTTAGCTTCTTTTCTAGTGAGACCATCAAAGCTTGGTCTGCATCTATGTGACCTGGAGGATGTGGCATCTTATTTTCCAAAGAACATGAGGCAGCAGTGCTGGTTTCTCTCTTTGTAGGTTAACTGTGGCCACTGGGGACTAATTGTCTCCCCCTGTAGACTGTGTAGCAATTTGTTCATCCTGCACTTTTCATGGTGTTTCTTGCTGCTGCACTGGGAGTTTGGTATTTTCTTCATGAAATACAAGGTGTTCAACTGGGACACAGTGCTGGAGAAAGTTCTGTAACGTGAGTGGGTCAGCATCTGCAGGAGAATGCACCAAGATGCTTCTATCCACATAACTTGCCCCCTTGACCATAGCAACCTGTTTATGAACATTGCCCTGAATCCTCTCCATATAACAAGATGCCTTTACATAGAAGGGTCTGCTGGCTGCACCATGTCAGTCACATGCTTTGGAATCCAATGGTAGATCCTCATGGCTGTACCACTGATGTTTATAACACACCTGCCCACCACTGCTCTAGGCCCACTACTCAGCAGGCTCCAACATACTGGCATCTCTGTTCTACACCATTTTCAGGAAACCCAGTCAATCAAGGCACTGTCTGGTATACTCATGAACAGCAACAGGACATCCAAAGGTTCTCCAGTGCCACCTGGTCATGGGAATTTTAAAAATTTCAAGGTATTTATGTAACCATTTTTTCAAGGATTAAGTTGGAGGCATTGTGGGTTTCAATTCATTCAGAAACCATTAAATGTTGAGGAAGCTCATTTCAATGAAAGCTCTGGAGAACTCACACAGGCAAGGATTCCCAAAGAGTGGCCAAAAGGTCACTTGAAGCCAGGCCCATTGAGGTCTACAATGTGAGGTCCATTTGTGTTTTGACTCTCAAATGTGGCTGCCAAGTCTTTCAGAATAAAATCATGTAATTATCTGGCTGAGATTCCCAGTGAACTGTGTAAAGCCACCCTGGGCCTAGATCTCAGTTACCAAGGGCGGCTCTCATGCGTGGCCTCCTTAAATCTTAACACAATTTATGGCAATACTTCTCTGCGGTCAGTTCAAGAACTGAGTCTCTAAGGGGAATCACACAAGAATTTAACCCAGGTGGAACTAGTCATCTCTCACAATTAAAATGTAAACACTCCCACATGACCCTCATCTTCTTCCATATAGACACTCATCATAACATCTCGTTGGACTTTTCCATGAGGGGCACAGCCCAAGACAGTTTCCAAAATAAGCTGCCTTGGCCCTCATTTGCCTAAAGTCAGGTTGGCCTGGATGCCCTTGTTGTGAAGCAGGAGTGATCAAATAGGCGTGCCATTAATACTGCTCTGCTTCTCCAATTTGATGCCTACTGACTGTGGGATTTAGATTCTTTTTGTTAATTGGAGGCATGAGAAAACCCAAGCACTATGGGCAAGCCACTGAAGGGCTTTGAAGAACCCATTTGTCCTAAAGGATCCCTATTCTTACTTGATGGAAGTCAGTACCCTAATAGAGGAAGGCAAGAGACTTCATCCACAATGACTGCTGTTTTGGCCATTTTGATTTTGTATGCACACATGGGATCATTCATTATATCCATCATGTGCTTAGAATCTAAGCCACAGCCTCACACAGGGCCAAGAGGCTGATTCAGACACATCCCTTTCCAAAGAAATTAAGCAAAGAGCCACAGGAAATGCACATTCATTTCCATTTGAAAACTCTTTTATTTAAGCTTCCAAATGTTTTGGCCTGAGGCAAAAACGTTCCTGACATTCAGGGCAACAGAACAATATGTAAGCACAAGGCCCAAAGCAGGGTTTCTCCACTTAGACATTCCTGGTCACACTGATATCAGAGTTTTCTGAGATGCTTACCATTCCCTTCAGCTATCCAGTACATGGCCATGTCACAGACCTTCGAGGTGGTAATATCTTGGACAAAAACCAAGAGCCTATTCTGGTGAGTGGACAGAATTCAAGAAGAATACAGGAACTTATGAAGATATAAGGTGTTGCCCATTGATAAGGCAAGCCCCAGTCCATTCATAAACTGAACAGGATGAATGCTGGGAAGCTTTCTACTAGTCAGGACACATTCATTTATGCATTCTCGTTTCTAAAGTCTACAACCACTAACATAGTGTGATACACAGACATAGAAACACTCGCATTGTCAAAAAACTTACTAGAATCAGTTCACTTCAAACCAAACAAACCACCTTTCCTACATATTCTCAGAACATGAGACAAAACCACAAACCCCACCCAAACCAACAAATTTAACTCCTTCCCCCAAGTAGGTCTGTGACTATCCGGAGTGTCCTCTGACTGGTGAGCCATACTGTGTACCCCCAAAATGGCCTGTACTGCCTCAGATCTGGTCGCCTTGGCCAACTCTATGAAGTTGTCAGGAGCCAGCCTTGAGCCACTACCTGCTTTCTTAGGAAATGCCCCTCTTCAGAGTACTTCTGGAATTTGGCCATCCTCACATAAGTAGGTACGAAGAAAGAATGACTCTGTCCTTGGTAAATCCAAACAAGTGAGACCACTGAGACTAGGACTCGGACAGGCTCTGGGTCCCTGGCTTCCTAGATACCAAGTTCAGAGAGTTTCATCACCACGAAAGTGAGGCCAGTTCACTTCTGTCAGGAACTGAATGAGGTCACTGCCTAGGCAACTACTTTGTGCTAACAGTTGCTTCCAAGGGTCCCATGAGATGGAGGCTGCCCCTACTTCTTGAGACACTTTCACAAGTTAGAATGGTATACCAAACATAGGCTCCCGGGAATAGCTCTCCACTTAGACCTGGTTTGGTCCATCTCCTCTAGATTAAGAAGAGAGAGTCTGATTCAGACAAAACCCTTCATTCTGACCAGGTTGTTTGCCATGGAAGATGGCTTTTGCTTTCTCAGGTCCTTCATAGCTGCCTACAACTTCTCCAGGGATCATTTCTGCATTGACCTTTGAGGTTTTCAGCACGTGGAAGATCCCTTACATTCCTGTATTGTAAAAACAAATCTGTCCCTGCTCTTCTGAATACTTAGACTGAGGGAACACTGTATGGTTAGGGATAATAACATGTTCAATTAAAACCAAAACACTCTCACATGGCCCTCATCTTCTTCCATATAGACACTCATCATAAACTTTGGCTGAACGTTTCCATAAGGGGCCCAGTCTATGTCAGTGTCCTAAATAAGTTCCCTTGCCCCTCATTTGCCTAAAGTCAGGGTTTCCTGGACACACTACCTGTGAACCAGGATTGATCAAATAGGTCTGCCATTAATACTGCTCTGTTTCTCCATTTTGAGGCCTACTGACTGTGAGGTATAGATTCTTTATGTGATTTGGAGTCATGTGAAAACCCAAGCACCTCTGCCGGTCTTCAAAGAACTCATTTGACAGAAAGGATCCCTATTCTTTCTTGATAGAGGTCAGGAATCTTACAGAGGAAGCATGAGGCTTCATCCACAATGACTGAACTTTTTGCCATTTTGGTTTTGGATACACACGTGGGATCTTTCTTTAGATTCATCAGATGCTGAGAATCTAAGCCACAGCCTCACACAGAGCAAAGAGGATGATTCAGACACATCCCTTTCTAAAGCAATTAAGCAAAGAGCCACAGGTAATGCCCATTAATTTCCATTAGAAAGCAGTTTTCTTCAGGCTTAACAAACTGATGGCCTGAAGCAAAGACCTTCCTGACATTCAGGTCAACAGAACAGTAGGTAAGCAAAAGGAACAAAGCAGGGTTTCTCTACTGAGACTTTACTGGTCACACTGATATCTGAGTTTTCTGAGATGCTCCCCATTCCCTTCAGCTATCCAGTACATGGCTATGTCACAGAGCTCGGAGGTGGTACATGTCTTGGACAAAAAAACATGAGCCAATTCTGGAGAGTGACCAGAATTCAGGAAGAATACAGGAACTAAGGAAAGTAGTAGATGTTGCCAATCGATAAGGCAAGCCACAGTCCATTGATAAATTGGGCAGAATGTGTGATGGGATGCTTTCTACTGGACAGGACACATGCATTGATGCATTCACTTTTCTAATATCTACAACGACGGAAAAAGTGGGATACACAGACATAGAAACACTCTCCATGTCAAATGACTTATTAAAAACAGTCCACTCAAAACCAAACAAACTGCCTTTCCTACCTATTCTCAGAACATGAGACAAAACCACAAACCCGGAAAAGAGAAGATGGCGGCGAAGGGAGTGCATCAACTCCGTGTACCGTGTCACTGTCAGGGAAAATAATGAGTTAGAATGGCTAAAAGCTACCTTGTTAGGAATTTCCAGCAAAATTGGGGTGGTCCAAAACCTAGTGGAAGGATTTTCATCCCACGAGAATCAGCTTCGGGGTCTCAAATGCGAGCGATCTGTCCATACGGAGGGTCACGCTGCTTATTCAGGAAATTGCCCCGTGGTTCGAGTCTGCGGCGCACGCTGGGAAACGATGAGCTAGTGGAGCAGAGATACAGCACTGCTGATTCTACAGGCTCCTGCCAGCTGTGCATTTGCTGTGCTCAGAGCTGAATTCTGGGTTTGAGACGGGCGAAGGAAACGGTCCACTTCGGTTCTCCACAGCGGTCAGACCACAGAAGAAGCCAGCGGCCACCATCATGGAGAGCTGACATCGCCACCCCTGTTTTCAACTGATCGCAGCTCTTTCAGCTATAGAAGAGGTAATTTCAGGCTGACATTTGCCTGCGTCTCACAGACAAATTGCTCAGACATAGTGGTAAATAACCCACGGAAACTGCTTCTTGGAGCCTGCTCCTATCGGAACACGCACCAAACCCGGAGCGGCCGAGTTCCGGTTCCCGGAGCTGCTCTGGCCCAGGGCTATAGATCCTGCGGAAACTGCTTCTTGGAGCCTGCTCCAGTTGGAGCATGCACCAAGCTTGGAGAGGCCGAATTCTGGCTCCCGAAACTGCTCTGGCGCAGGGATAAAGAACCCGCAGAAACTGCTTCTCCATCCGGGTCCTGCTGAATACTGTGGAGGCCAAAGGGGCGAAGCAGAGCCGCCGCCTGCACCCGGAACAGGCCCAGAGACCCGCTGGCGTGGTATCACGTCACCCCAAGTGGAGTGGGGGCCGAACAGAGCCGTGGCCCACGCCCAGAACAGGCCCAGTGGCACGCTGCCATGGCAGTCACGTCACCCCATTTGGAGTAGAGGCAGAGCAGAGCCGCAGCCCGAGCCTGCAAGGTAGACAGACCTGAGACTGAACGGCGGAACAGGCCCAGTGGTCTACTGGTGTGGTAGACACGTCACACCATTTGGAGAAGGGGCAGAGCAGAGCCACCACCCGCACCCGAAAGGTAGGCAGACCCGCGATGGAATGGCAGATCAGGTCCAGTGGCCTGCTGGTGTGGTAGACACGTCAACCCAATTGGGGAAGGGGCAGAGCAGAGCCGCCGCCCGCGCCCAGAACAGGTCCAGCTACCTGCCGGCGTGGTAGACACAACACCCCAATTGGAGTAGGGGCAGAACAGAGCTGCCACCCACGCCTGCAAGGTAGGCAGGCCTGTGACCAACTGGCGGAACTGGCCCAGCGGCCTGCCAGTGTGGTACACACATCACACCAATTGGAGGAGGGGCAGAGCAGAGCTGCCTCCCGAGCCCAGAACAGGCCCAGCGGCCCACCGGCGTGGCAGTCACGTCACCCCATTTGGAGTAGGAGAAGAACAGAGCTGCGGCCCGCACCCAGAACAGGCCCAGCGACCTTCCGACATGGTAGTCACGACACCCCAATTGTAGTAGGGGCAGAGCAGAGCCGCCACCCACACCCACAAGGTAGGCAGGCCTGGGACCAACCAGCGGATCAGGCCCAGCGGCCTGCTGGCGCGGCAGACACATCACCACATTTGGAATAGGGGCAGAGCAGAGCCGCCGCCCGTTCCCACAAGGTAGGCAGACCTGCGACTGACCGGAGGAACAGGCCCAGCGGCCTGCCGGCATGGTAGACACGTCACCCCAACTGGAGTAGGGGCAGAACAGAGCCACCGCCCGCACCCGGAACAGGCCCAGAGGCCCGCCGGCATGGTAGTTACGTCACCCCAATTGGAGTAGGGGTAGAGCAGAGCCGCTGCCCACGCCTGGATAGGCCCAGTGACCCACTGGCGTGGTATCACGTCACCCCAATTGGAGAAGGGGCAGAGCAGAGTCGCCGTCCGCGCCTTCAAGGTAGGCAGACCTGTGACCAACCGTCAGAACAGGCCCAGGGGTTCACGGGCGTGGTAGACACGTCATACCAATTGGAGGAGGGGGAGAGCAGAGCCGCTGCCTGCGCCTCCAAGGTTGGCAGACCTGCGACCGATCGGCAGAACAGTCGCAGCGGCCCCCAGCGTGGTAGACAGATCACCCCAATTGGAGGAGGAGCAGAGCTGCCGCCCGCCTCTGCAAGGGAGACTTTTCAACTATACAAGAGCAACATAATTACATAGGGGGAAAAATTTAAAAACACAACAGTTTCATTAAGCAGAAAGAAACACGAGCAATATGAAAAGAAAAGGAAAGAAAGGACCACAAGCAATGCAGGTCAACTCAACTTTAGAAGAGGTAATAGCTGCAGCAGATGGAATGTCAGATAAAGAATTCAGGATATGCATGCTGAAGATGTTCTGAAGTCTCAAGGAAGACATTAGACAGCAAAATCAGACAATGAAAGATCACTTCGACCACTTCAACAATGTATTACATAAACAAATCCAAGAGGCAAAAGATCAACTATACAGGGAGATAAAGGTAATAAAAAGCAAACAAACAGAAATCCTAGAAATGCAGGAAGCAATGAACCTACTTAAAAACTCAATTGAAAATACTACCAGCAAGGTAGAACACTAAAAAGATAGAACATCAGACAATGAAGACAAAGTATTTCAACTTGAAAAGAACATAGACAGCTCAGCAAGACTGTTAAGAAACCATGAGAGGAACATCCAAGAAATATGGGATAATACAAAGACACCAAACTTAAGAGTCATTGGGATACAGAAAGGTATAGAGGTCCAAACCAAAGGAATGAGCAATCTATTCATTGAAATAATAAGAGAAAACTTCTCAGACTTGAAGAATGAGACAGAATCCCAAATTCTAGAAGCCTACAGGACGCTGAATGTGCAAAATCATAAGAGATCCACACCTAGACACATTATAATGAAGATGCCCAACATACAGAATAAGGAGAGAATTTAAAAAGCTACAAGAGAAAGAAAGCAGATTATATTTATGGGTAAACCAATCAGGATAACAGCTGATCTTTCAACACAGACTCTGAAAGCTAGAAGATACTGGAAAAATATATTTCAAACACTGAAAAAAAAAAATGGGTTTCAACCAAGAATCGTGTATCCAGCGAAATTAAGCTTCAGGATGGAAGATGAATTAAAACATTCCACGATAAAAAAAAAAAAAGTTAAAAGAATTTTCAGCTAGAAAACAATGTCTTCAAAACATCCTCGGCAAAACATTACATGAAGAAGAAATGGAAAAGAACAATGAAAACCAACAGTGGGGGTTAGGACAGTTAAGGGGGCGAAATAATCAAAAAGGAAAACAAACCATGTTTAGTAACATAAATATACAAATATGGCTGGAAGAACAACCCATATCTCAATAATAACCCAAAATGTTAATGGCTTAAACTCACCAATTAAGAGACACAGGCTAGTATAATGGATCACAAGACAAGACCGAATAATATGCTGCCTACAGGAGATGCATTTGATAGAAAAAGACATATATAGACTGAAGGTGAACGGTTGGGAAAAATTATATCACTCATATGGACTTCGGAAACAAGCAGGAGTGTCCATACTCATATCAAATAAAATAGATTTCAAGCGAAAGTTAATCAAAAGGGATAAAGAGGAACACTACATACTGCTCAAGGGAACCATACACCAACAAGACATAACAATCATAAATATATATGCCCCAAACAATGGTGCAGCTATGTTCATCAAGCAAACTCTTCTCAAAATTAAGAGTCTAATAGACCACCATACAATAATCATGGGAGACTTCAACACAACTCTCTCACCACTGGACAGATGTTACAAACAAAAGTTGAATAAGGAAACTATAGAACACAATAAAACAAATAACAACCTAGACTTAATTGATTTATATAGAATATACTACCCAACATCAAGCAGTTACACTTTTTTCTCAGCAGCACATGGATCCTTCTCAAAAATAGATCATATATTATGTCACAGGGCAACTCTTAGACAATATAAAGGAGTAAGGATAATACCATGCATCTTATCTGATCATAATGGAATGAAACTGAAAATCAACGAATAAAGTAGGAAGGAAAATTCATACATCAGTTGGAGAATGAATGATAGGTTACTGAATGATCAATGGGTTATAGAAGAAATCAAAGAGGAAATTGAAAAATTCTTAGAGATAAATGAAAACACAAAAACAACATATCGGAATCTATGGGACACATTGAAAGCAGTTCTATGAGGAAAATTCATTGCTTGGAGTTCATTCCTTAAAAAAAGAAAAAACCAACAATAAATGATCTCATACTTCAACTCAAAATCCTAGAAAAAGAAGAGTAAAACAACAGCAAAAGAAGTAGAAGGCAAGAAATAATTAAAATCAGAGCTGAAATTAATGAAATCGAAACAAAAAAAAACAATTGAAAAGATTGACAAAACTAAAAGTTGGTTCTTTGAAAAAAATAAATAAAATCGACAGATCCTTAGCCATGCTAACAAAGAGAAGAAGAGAGAGAAATCAAATTACTAGCATACAGAATGAAAAAGGCAAGATCACAACACACACTTCAAAAATACAGAAGATAATCAGAAACTATTTTGAATCTTTATACTCCAATAAAATAGAAGATAGTGAAGGCATCGATAAATTTCTTAAGTCATATGATCTGCCCAGATTGAGTCAGGAGGATATAGACAACCTAAACAGACCAATATCAATTGAGGAAATAGAAGAAACCAACAAAAGACTACCAACTAAAAAAAGCCCACGACCGAATGGGTATACAGCAGAGTTTTACAAAACCTTTAAAGAGGAACTAATACCAATACTTTTCAAGCTATTTCAGGAAATAGAAAAAGAGGGAGAACTTCCAAACTCATTCTACGAGGCCAACATCACCCTGATTCCTAAACCAGACAAAGACACTTCAAAGAAAGAAAACTAGAGACCAATATCTCTAATGAACCTAGATGCAAAAATCCTCAATAAAATTCTGGCAAATCGGATTCAAAAACATATCAAAAAAATTGTGCACCATGATCAGGTAGGATTTATCCCTGGGATGCAAGGTTGGTTCAATATACGGAAATCAACAAATGTTATTCACCACATCAATAGGCTTAAAAATAAGAACCATATGATCATCTCGATAGATGCGGAAAAAGCATTCGACAAAGTACAACATCCCTTTATGTTCAAAACTGTAGAAAAACTTGGGATAACAGGAACATACCTCAATATTGTAAAAGCAATCTATGCTAAGCCTCAGGCTAGCATCATTCTGAATGGAGAAAAACTGAAGGCATTCCCTCTAAAATCTGGAACAAGACAGGGATGCCCTCTCTCACCACTTCTGTTCAACATAGTTCTCGAATCACTGGCCAGAGCGATTAGATAGATGAAAGAAATTAAAGGCATAAAAATAGGAAAAGAAGAACTCAAATTGTCACTATTTGCAGATGACATGATTCTATACCTAGCAGAACCAAAAGTGTCTACAAAAAACTGTTAGAGCTAATAAATGAATTCAGCAAAGTGGCAGGAAATAAAATCAATACGCATAAATCAAAGGCATTCCTGCATATCAGCGACAAATCCTCTGAAATAAAAATGAGGACAACCACTCCATTCACAATATCCTCAAAAAATAAAATAAAATAAAATAAAATACTTCGGAATCAACCTAACAAAAGAGGTGAAAGACTTATACAATGAAAACTACAGAACCCTAAAGAGAGAAATAGAAGAACATCTTAGAAAATGGAAAAATATACCCTGTTAATGGATAGGCAGAACTAACATCATCAAAATGGCGATATTACCAAAAGTTCTCTATAGGTTTAATGCAATGCCTATGAAAATCCCAATGGCATTTCTTATAGAAATAGAGAAAGCAATAATGAAATTCATATGAAAAAATAAAAGACCCAGAATAGCAAAAACAACGCTAAACAGGAAGCGTGAATCAGGTGGTATAGCGATACCAGACTTCAGACTATACTATAAAGCAATAGTAACAACAACAGCATGGTACTGGTACCCAAACAGGCGGGTGGACCAATGGTACAGAATAGAGGACACAGAAACCCATCCAAAAAACTACAACTATCTTATATTTGATATAGACGCCAAATGCATGCAATGGAGGAAGAAAAGCATCTTCAACAAATGGTGCTGGGAAAACTGGAGATACATATGAAACAAAATGAAACTGAATCCCTTTCTGTCGCCATGCACAAAAGTTAACTCAAAATGGATCAAGGAACCTGATATCAAATCAGAGACATGGCGTCTGATTGAAGAAGAAGTTGGCTACGATCTACATACTGTGGGGTCGGGTTCCAAATTCCTCAATAGGACACCCCTAGCACAATAGTTAATAACTAAAATCAACAAATGGGACTTACTCAAACTAAAAAGTTTTTTCTCAGCAAAAGAAACAATAAGAGAGGTAAATAGGGAGCCTACATCCTGGGAACAGGTCTTTACTCCTCACACTTCAGATAGAGCCCTAATATACAGAGTATACAAAGAACTCAAAAAATTAGACAACAAGATAACAAATAACCCAATCAACAAATGGGCCAAGGACCTGAACAGACACTTCTCAGAGGAGGACATACAATCAATCAACAAGTACATGAAAAAATGCTCACCATCTCTAGCAGACAGAGAAATGCAAATCAAAACCACCCTAAGATACCATCTCACTCCAGTAAGATTGGCAGCCATTATGAAGTCAAACAACAACAAGTGCTGGCGAGGATGTGGGGAAAAGGGTACACTTCTTCATTCTTGGTGGGACTGAAAATTGGTGCAGCCAATCTGGAAAGCAGTATGGAGATTTCTTGGAAAGCTGGGAATGGAACCACCATTTGACCCAGCTATTCCCCTTCTCGGTTTATTCAATAAAGACCTAAAAAGAGCATGCTACAAGGACACTGCTACATCGATGTTCATAGCAGCACAATTCACAATAGCAAGACTGTGGAACCAACCTAGATGCCCTTCAATAAACGAATGGATAAAAAAATGTGGCATTTATACAGCAGAATACAACAGTCACTAATATGGTATTATGTAAACATTGTGAATGTGTAACTGATATGACTCTGCAATATGTATTTGGGGTAAAAATGGAAACGCATAACTCACTTGAATCAAATGTATGAAAGATGAAAAAAATAAAAATAAAAAAATGTGTCATTTATACACAATGGAGAATTTCTCTGCATTAATAAATGACAAAATCATAGAATTTGGAGGGAAAAGGATGGCATTAGAGCATATTATGCTAAGTGAAGCCAGACAATCCCTGAAAAACAAATGCCAAATGTCTTCTTTTATATAAGGAGAGTAACTAAGAACAGAGTAGGGATGAAGAGCATGAGAAAAAGTTTAACATTAAACAGGGATGAGATTTGGGAGGGAAAGGGAGGGAGAAGGGATATTGCATGGAAATGGAAGAAGACCCTTAGGGTTATACAAAATTACATACAAGAGAAGTGAGGGGAAAGGAAAAAATAATTCAAGTGGGAGATATGAACTACAGTAGAGGGGGAAGAGATAGAAGAGGGGAGGGGAGGGGAGGGGGAATAGTATAGATTGGAAAGGCAGCAGAATATAACAGACACCAATATGGCAATATATATATATATATATATATATATATCAATGCAAGTGTAACTGATGTGATTCTGCAATCTGTATACAGGCTAAAAATGGGAGTTCATAACCCACTTGCATCAAAGTGTGATATATGATATATCAAGAACTATGTAATGTTTTGAACAACCAACAATAAAAAAAATAAAATAAAGAAGAAAAAATTTAAAAAAAAATTAAAAAAACCCACAAACCCACACCCACACTCACAAAGGCACCTCCATTACCCAAGTAGGTCTGTGACTATCCGGAGTGTCCTCAGACTCATGGCCCATACTATGTTCCCCCGAAATGGCCTGTACTGTCTCAGATCTGGTCTCCTTTACCAACTCTGTAAAGGTGTCAGAAGCCATCGGTAAGTCACTACCTTCTTTCCCAGAAAAGGCCCCTCTTTAGAGCTTTCCTGGCATTTAGTCATCCACACATCAGTATGTACCAAGAAAGACTTACTCTGTCCTTGGTAAATGCAAACAAGTGAACCCACTGGGACTGGGATTGTGACTGGCTCTGGGTGCCTGGCTTCCTGAGTCCCAAGTTCAGAAAGTTTCATCACCAAGAAAGTGAGGTAGGTCACTTCCTTCAGGAACTGAATGAGGTCACTGCCTTGGCAACCACTTTGTCCTAACACTTGCTTCCAAGGGTCCCATAAGATGGAGGCTGCACCTACTTCCTGTGTCACATTCACAAGTTAAATGGTATATCAACCATAGGCACATGTTAACAGCTCTCCACAGAGGCCTGGTTTGGTCCATCTTCCCTACATTAAGAAGAGAGAGGCTGATTCAGACACATCCCTGCATCCTGACCAGGTATTTTGCCAAGGAAGATGACTTTTTCTCTCTCAGGTCGTTCATAGCTGCCTACATCTTCTCCAGGGTTTATTTCTGAATGGAACTTGAGGATCCCCTACCTTCCTGTTTTGTAAGACCAACTCTGTCCCTGCTCTTCTGTAAAGTTAGATTGAGGGAACAGTGATGGTTGGGGTTAATAACATGTTCGATTTGGGTTAGTAATCATTCTGTGGGATGAATAATGGTATTGGGAACCTACGATATTTACAAGAATCTATATGTGTAATATAAGTATGAAAACGGAAATCTAGGTAAGATTTCAAGCCCAGATGGGCACTGGGCCCTTGATTGGGATACTTAGCTTTGAATTATTTCTGCAATGATGTCTCAGATAAATTGATATACAATGACATAGGACCTTGTACCTTGGATGACTTAATGAGGAAGAGATCATCCAGTCAAAAACGGATAGGACCAAAAGTTCTTTAGATATAGGGTTTTGGTTAGAGAGTGAATGTAAATGTCAGCATATGTGAAGAGTCAGTCACAGTGAGGAACTGGGGAAAATGTGTAGGAAAGCATATATCAATAGAGACATTAGGAAATCAGGCAAAGTACAAAGTGATTGATATGATAAGACATTTTTAACAGGGTTGAGTATGAATATATAATCTTAGTAAGAAACAAATATGTAGTCGCCAAAAGGAATGATATTTGAGATCATTAGTGAATCAGGACATGGATGTTGTTAGTAATACATGTTCACTTTCAATATAGACTTTGGTACAATCATAAGTGTGACCCTTGCATTTTGTGTCAGGAATGTTACTGTGATGAAATGTATATGTATATCAGGTGACTAGAGTATTTCTTCCACCATTTCTGAAAGCAATATATTAAAGACTTTTAAATTAGTATTGGGGATACACATAGGTATACTCTGGGTCTACGAATATAGAGATGATGCCTTAATAGACCATACTGTGAAGAAATAATATAACTGGTACAAACTTTAAATAATAGATTGAATTTATATCTGAAAATATATAGGAAATCTTATGTTGATATACATACATTCATTCCAACCAGTTAAGTTATACATCTAATGGTAATATTAGCATTACGGTATATCATGAAGAGTGTGTGAGTTTTGCTTCAAAAGTGATTATGGAAATCAAAAATAATGTGTTTGGAAAGAAACTCATGAAAAGAACAGTCAATAAACATGGAGTAATACATGTGTTATGAAGTAGGAAGTGATTGAAAGTGAACCAAATGCCTGTAAATTTGTGAAATTGTGGATGAAAGGATATATTCTATAATGTCCATAAACTGAAGAAATAGTAATGTACCAGTGTTGAATAAAAATGAACTTCAAAATACACATCATGTCCCATAGGTTTCTACTTGCATTGATGTTAAACTGGGTCAGTTACTGTAGAAATATTAGGATTTGTAAGCACCATTCACTGAATTTCGTTTTCAGTACTAGGAAATAAATAGGTATTATTGGTGGATGAATATTTCTGAGAATATTCTTGTGAATAGTTGATTATAAATCCACATACATGAATACGAGTGGATTTAGGGAGTGTATAATAAGACACATATATTGTATATTTTTGAAAATCTTGAGAGTAGATATGCATATCTATATAGATGGATAGATAATTAGATAGATACATACATAAACAGACATTAAAATATATCCATATATATGCCATTCGAAATTCATCATGAAATACATATCATCCACATTTCCAAAAATATTCATTTTACTGAACATTCATTTATGCATAATATTGTTCATCTAGGAAATTCACCCATAGGTTGAATTTCCAGTTCCATCAGTATTTAGAGGGAGTGATCTCTTCTCACAATTTGTATCTTCCAAAATAAGCGAGCTCACAAGAATGTAAGTGTGACACCAGGTAGAATTCTAAATATGCATAAAAAATACATGTGATGAATAGGCTACAGAGAAAGGGAGAAAGAAATTTACATATGTGTTATCTTTAAAAACTCATGGAGAAGTATTACAATGAAAAGTTGACAAGATTTATAACACATAACCTTGATAAAGCAGAAGGCAATTCCAAGTATACAACATGTCTCCTATGAGAGGCCTGTATTTCTACTCTGTTAGGTTTCTTTTTCTCCATCATATTAGGGTTAGTAGTCAGAGTCTAGTAGGGTATGGGTTAGTGACAGGGATTCAGTATTTCAAATGGAAAATAGAAAAAAGTAATCTAATGTGTATGCAAATATGTGCTACACAAAAATCTTCCCACTCTCATCCAGAACAATGCTTTGACATTACATTCGCCCCAAGTAAAACACAATTAGTGGAGAAGAGTTAGAAAGTTTGTGAATACATATGTGGAAAGGAAAATGCTCAGGAGTTCACAACCTTGTAAGAGGTATAAGAGTTTCCAGAAGTAAGGGAGAGGGTAAACACTCCACAAACATGGAGCTCTGCTGGACTAATGAGTTTTTGAGAAACTGCCTCTGAGTTTGGGCACTTGAAACATATGTTCTCTTCAGGAGCTTTAGCTTTCTTTGTAGTGAGACCATCAACGCTGGGTCTCCATCTATGTGAACTGGATGACTTGATTTCTTATTTTCTAGTGAACATGAGGCAACAGTGCTGAATTCTCTCTTTGTAGGTAAACATTGGACACTGGGGTCTAAGTATCTAACCGTGTGGTCTGTAAAGCCATTTGGTCATCCTCCACTTTCATGGTGTTTCTTACTGCTGCACTGTGAGTTTGGTATTGGCTTCACAAAATACAAGGAGTTCAACTGGAACACAGTGCTGGAGGGAGTACTCTCAAGTGTGGTGGATGGGGGTCTGCAGGAAAATGCACAAATGAAGCTTAAATCCCACATAGCTTTTCAACTTGACAATAGCAACCTGATTCTGAACATTGGCAGGAATCCTCTCCATATAACAATATGCCTTTACATAGAAGGGTCTGCTGGCTGTACCATGTCAATCACAAGTGATTTGGAAGCCAATGGCAAATCCACGTGGCCCCACCACAGATGTTTTTTCACACACCTACACTCCACTGCGTAGGCCCCCTAGTCTGCAGGCTCCAACTTTCTGGCATCTCTGTTCAACACAATTTTCATGAAACCCAGTCAATCAAAGCACTGTCTGGTACAATCATGATCAGCAACAGGAAATCCAAAGGTTCTCCCTTGCCACCTGGTCATAGGAATTCTAAAAAATTCATGGTATTTATCGAGATATTTTTTAATGATGATGTTGGAGGCACTGTGCGATTCAATTTATACAGGAACCATTAAATTGTGAGGAAGATGATTTCAATGAAAGCGCTGGAGAACTCTTACAGGCAAGGCTTCCCAAAGAGGGGCCAAAAGGTCACATGAAGCCAGGCCCATTGAGGTCTACAATGTGACTTCCATGTGTGTTTTGACTCTCAACTATGGCTGCCAATCTTTCAGAATAAAATCATATATATCCTGGCTGAGATTCCCAGTGCTCTATGGAAAGCGACCCTGGTCCTAGATCTCAGTTTCCAATCGCGAATCTCATGCATGGCCTCCTTAATCCCAACACAATTCATGGCAATACTTCTCTGAGATCAGTTCCAGAACTCAGTCTCTAAGGGGAATCAAAAAAGAGATCAAGCCCAGGTAAACCCAGGCTTCTCGTCCAACTACCACACAAATGACGACAACTGAAACCAAAACACTCCCACACGGCCCTCATCCTCATTTATATAGACACAAATCAAAAGCTCTAGCTGGAGGTTTCCATGAGGGGCGCAGCCCAAGACAGTATCAAAAATAATTTCCCTTGCCCCTCATTTGCCTAAAGTCAGGGTGGCCTGGACAACCTTCCTGTGAACCAGAAGTGATCAAATAGGCCTGCCATTAATACTTCTCCACTTCTCAATTTTGAGGCCTACTGACTGTAGGGTACAGATTTTTTGTGTGAATTTTAGTCATGAGAATACCCAAGCACCTATTGTCTAGCCTCTGCAGGGCTTTGAAGAACTCAGTTGACACAAAGGATGCCTATTCTCACTTGATGGAGGTCAGGAATCTTACAGAGGAAGGCGAGAGACTGCATCCACAATGAATGATCTTATTTCCATTTTGGTTTTGGATGCACAGATGGGATATTCCTTTAGATACATCAGGTTCTGATAATATAAGCCACAGCCTCAAACAGGGCAAAGAGGATGGTTCAGACACATCCCGTTCCAAAGCAATTAAGCAAAGAGCCACAGGTGATGCCCATTCGTTTCCCTTTGAAAACTGTTTTCATCAGGCTTCACAAAGCCCTGAGGCAAAGACTTTCCTGACATACATGGTAACATAAAAATAGATAATCAAATGGTTCAAAGCAGGGTTTCTCCACTGAGACTTTACTGGTCACACTGAAATCTGAGTTTTCTGAGATGCTCACCATTTCCTTCAGCTATCTATTACATGGCCATGTCACAGAGCTTGGAGGTGGTAAATATCTTGGACACAAAACCATGAGCCTATTCTGGAGAGGGGCCAGAATTCAGGAAGAATACAGGAACTTAGGAAGTTAGTAGGTGTTGCCCATGGAAAAGACAACCCGCAGTCCATTCATAAATTGGGCAGGGTGAATGCTGGGAAGCTTTCAACTAGACAGGACACATGTATTGATTCATTTTCTTTTCTAATGTCTACAACCACGGACACAGTGGAATAGAGAGACATAAAAACTCTCGCCTTGTCAAACAACTTACAAGAAACAATTCACACCAAACCAAACGAACCACCTTTTTTACCTATTCTCAGAACATGAGGAAAAACCACAAACACCCATACCCACAAATGCACCTCCTTCCCCCAAGTAGGTCTGTGACTATCTGGGGTGTCCTCTGACTGGTAGGCCATAAAATTTCCCCAGAAATGGCCTTTCCTGTATCAGATCTGGTCTCCTTGGTCAACTCTGTGAAGTTGTCAGGAGGCAGTGATTAGCCAATTTTTGTCCTCTCAGGAAAGACCCCTCTTCAGAGATTTCTAGGTATTTGGACACCCTTACATCAGCAGGTACCAAGAAAGACTGACTCTGTCCTTGGTAAATCCACAGAAGTGAGCCCACTGGGACTGGGACTGGGACTGGCTCTGGGTGCCTGGCTTCCTGGATCCCTAATTAAGAGAGTTCAATTACAAAGGAAATAGGTCAGGTCACTTCCTTCAGGAACTGAATGAGGTCACTGCCTTGGCAACCACTTTGTCCTAACAGTTGCTTCCTAGCATCTCCTGATATGGAGGCTGCCCCTACTTCATGTGATACTTTCACATGTTAGAATAGTATAGAAACTAGAGTCACCTGGGAACAGCTCTCCACACAGGCCTGGTTTGGTCCATCTTCCCTACATCAGGAAGAGAGAGGCTGACTCAGACACATCCTTTCATCCTGATCGTGTTGTTTTTCATGGAATATGACTTTTTCTCTCTCAGGTCCTTCATAGCTGCCTTCATCTTCTCCAGAGATCATTTCTTCATGGACTTTTGAGGTTCTCAGTAGGTGGAAGATCCCCTACCTTCCTGTATTGTAAGACCAACTCTGTCCCTGCTGTTCTGTAAAGTGAGATTGAGGGAACAGTGTATGGTTAGAGTTAATAGCATGTTCGATTTGGGTTAGGAATCATTCTGCTGGATGAATAATGGGATTGGGAACCTGCGAGATTTATAAGAATATAGACATGAAAAATAAGTATGAAAACAGAAATCTAGGAAAGATTTGAAGCCCAGAAGGGCATTGGGCCCTAAGTTGGGATACTTAGCTTGAATTTTGTCCTGCAACAAAGTCTCAGATAAATTGATATACAATGTCATAGGACCCTATACCTCGAATGATTGAATGTAGAAGAGAAGATTCAGTCAAAAATGGATAGTCCATAGGATTATGAAGATAATCAGTAGGTTTAGGAAGAAGAGTAAGTCTAGTAGTTGGACCAAAAGTTCTTTAGCTCTAGGGTTTCGGTTAGAGAATGAATGTAAATGTCAGCACATGTGAAGAGTCAGTCAAAATGATGAACTGGGGAAAATATGTAGGAAAGCAGTTATCAATAGAGACATTACAAAATCAGGCAAAGTATATAGTGAGTGATAGGATTAGGCTTTTTTAACAGGGTTGAGGTTGAATATATAATCTTAGGAAGAAACAAATATGTAGTCACCATTAGGATTCATATTTGAGAGCATTAGGCAATCTGGACATTATATTGTTAGTATTCCATGCTCACGTTCCAGTTAGGCTTTGGTAAAACCGTAAGTGTGACCTTTGCAATTTGGTTCCAGAATATTACTGTGATAAAATGTATATGTAGATCAGGTGATCTGAGTATTTCTTCCACCATTTCTGGGAGCAATATTTTGAAAACTTATAAATTAGTACTGGGGATACTAATAGGTTTACCCTGTGTTGATGAATATAGAGATGATGCATTAATAGACCACACTGTGAATAAATTATATAACTGGTTCCAAATTTAAATAATGGATTGTGTTGATTTCTGAAAATATATGGGAAACCTTATATTGATATACATACATTCATTCCAACCAGTTATATATATTTAATGGTAATATTAGGGTTACCATTTATCATGAATAGTGTGTGAATTTTGCTTCAAAAATAATTATGGAATCGAAAATAATGTGTTTAGAAAGAAGTCTAGTGAAAAGACCAGTAAAGAAACATGGAGGAATATATGTGTTCCGAAGGAGGAAGTGATTGAAAGTGAACCAATTGTTTAGAAATTTGTGAACTTGTGAAAGAAAGAATATATCTTATGATGTTCACAAACTGAAGAAATAATAATGTACCAGGTTTGAATGAAAATGAACTTTAACAAACACAACATATCCCATAGGAATCTACTTGCATTGATGTTAAACTGGGTCAGTTACTGTAAAAATATTGGGATTTATAAGCACCATTCCCTGAAGTTAGTTTTCAGTACTAGGAATCAAATATGTATTTCAGTGGGTGTATATTTCTGAGAATAATCTTGTGAAAAATTGATTATAAATCCACATAGAAGAACATGAATGAATTTAGGGAGTGTATAATAAGACACATAGGTTTTATATTTTGGAAAATCTGGAGACTATATATATATATACATATAGACACACAAACACACACGCATTATAATGTACCAATATATATGCCAATTGAAATTCATCATGAAAACTAACTCATCCGCATATCCAAAAATATTCATTGTACTGAACATGGATGTATGTATAATGTTGTTCATCAAGAAAGCTCACCCATGGGTCTAATTTTCAGTTCCAACAGCATTTAGGAGGAGTGGTCTCTTCTCACAATTCATATCTGCCAAGTCAGCCACCTCACAAGAATGTACATATGAAACCAGGTAGGATTCTATTTGTGCATATAAAAATACATGTGCTTAACAAGCTACACAGAAAGGGAGGAGGAATTCACGTATTTGTTAACTTTAAAAACACATGGAGAATTATTTCAGCAAATTATTGACTAGATTTATAACTCCTACCTCATGTCATGCAAAAGGCAAGTCCAACTATACACCATGCCTCTTCTGAACTGCTTGTATTTCTATTATGTTTGCGTTATTTTTCTCATCATATTAGTATTAGTAGTCAGGGTCTAGTAGGGTATGGGTTAGTGTCAGGGATTCACTATTATGAATGGAAAATTTGAAAATGAATCCAATGTGTATGCAAATATGTGCTACAAAAATATCTTCCCCCTCTCATCCAGAACAATGACTTGACATTACCTTAGCCCCAAGTAAGTCACAATTAGAGGAGAAGAGTTAGAAAATCTGTGAATACATATATGGAATGGAAAATGCTCATGAGTTCACAACCTTGGAGGTGGTAGAGGAGTTTCCAAAAGTAAGGGATAGGGTATACACTCCACAAACATAGAGTTCTGCTGGCCTAAAGACTTCCAGAGAAACTGCCTCTGAGTTTGGGCCCTTGAAATATATGTTGTTGTCAGGAGCTTTAGCTTCCTTTGTAGTGAGACCGTCAAAGCTGGGTCTGCATCTATGTGACCTGGAGGACATGGTATCTTATTTTCCAATGAACCAGAGGCAGCAGTTCTGAATTCTCTCTTTGTAGGTTAACTATGGCCAGTGGGGGCTAAGTGTCTCCCCATGTGGACTGTTAAGCCATTTAGTCATCCTCCATTTTTCGTGGTGTTTCTTGCTGCTGCACTGGGAGTTTGGTATTTGCTTCACGAAATACAAGAAGTTCAACTGGGACACAGTGCTGGAGGAAGTTCTGTCACGTGTGGTGGGTCAGGGTCTGCAGGAAAATGCACCAACCAGGCTTCTATACCACATAGCTTGCCCCCTTGACAATACCAACCTTATTCGAAACATTGCCCTGAAACCTCTCCATATAACAAGATGCCTTTATATAGAAGGGTCTGCTGGCTGCACCATGTCTGTCTCAAGTCATTTGAAAGTCAATGGCACATCCACATGGCCCCACCATAGATGTTTTATGACACACCTGTCCACCACTGCTCTAGGCCCATTACTCAGCATTCTCCAACTTACTGGCATCTCTGTTCTACACCATTTTCATGAAACCCAATCAAGACACTGTCTGGTATACTCATGATCACTAACATGACCTCCAAAGGATCTCCAGTGCCTCCTAGTCATGGGAATTTCAAAAAATTCATGGTATTTATCTAGCCATTTTTCACTGATGAAGTTGTTGGCACTGTGGGTTTCAATTTATTCAGGAACTATTAAATGTTGAGGAAGCTCATTTCAATGAAATTTCTGGAGATTTCTCAGAGGCAGTCTTCCCAAAGAGTGGCCAAATGATCACATGATGCCAGGCCCAATGAGGTCTACAATGTGAGGTACATGTGTGTTTTGATTCTCAACTATGGCTGCCAACTCTTTCAGAATAAAATCATGTGATATCCTGGCTGAGATTCCCAGTGCTCTGTGGAAAGCTTCCCTGGGCCTAGATCTGTTTCCAAGGGCGACTCTCATGTCTGGCCTCCTGAAATCCCAACACAATTCATGGCAATACTTCTCTGAGGTCAGTTCCAGAACTCAGTCTCTAAGGGGAATCACACCAGAGTTCAAGCCCAGGTTGACTCAGTCATCTCTTCCATCCGCCACACAAATGACGACAATTAAAACCAAAACACTCCCACATGGCTCTCATCCACTTCCAAATAGACACTCATCATAACCTCTTGCTGGAGGTTTCCATGAGGGTCGCAGGCCAAGACAGTGCCCAAAATAAGCTCCCTTGCTCCTCATTTGCCTAAAGTCAGGGTGGCCTGGACACCCTTCCTGTGAACCAGGAATGATCAAATAGGCCTGCCATTAATACTGCTACACTTCTCCACTTTGAGGCCTTCTTACTGTGGGGTTTAGATTCTTCATTTTTTTAATTTCTGGAAATTTAATTAGAAAGTTAAAAAAATGTATTGCAGAATATTAAATTTCTTATGGAAAAGACTTCATCTTGTTTGTGAAGGAAACCTTGATGCCTTGCCATTCTGCTTATATGGAGACACTCAAAATTTTCTGTTACAAACTACATGGATGAATGGTACAGCACATAGTTTTTTAAAACTGAAAGGCAGATAACAGCAAGTAAGATAACAAATAAAAGACAATTTTATTAAAAAATAAAGTTGTAAAATGACTCAAATATACGAAATTCAATTCCATTTTTTCTTTTTTTTGGTTGTTCAAAATATTATAAATCTCATGATATATTGTCTTTCATACATTTGACTCAATTTGGTTATGAACTTCCATTTTTACCCCAAATACAAATGGCAGGATCACATCAGTTACACACTCACTTTTTACATAATAGCATATTAGTGATTGTTGTATTCTGCTACCTTTCTTATCCCCTACAATCCCCCCGCCGTCCCCTCCCATCTTTCTTCTCTACCTCATCAGCTGTTGTTCAATTCTCTCCCTTTTCCCCCCTTTCCCCTCACAACCTCTTATATGTTATTTTTGTAACATTGAGTGTCTCCTACCATTTCCATATGCTTTCTCTTCTCTCTCCCTTTCTCTCCCCCGACTCATCTCTGTTTAGTGTTAATATTTTTCTCATGCTCTTCCTCCCTGTTCTGTTCTTATTTGCTCTCTTAATATAAAACGAAACATTTGGCATTTGTTTTTTTAAGGATTGGCTAGCTTCGCTTAGCATAATCTTTTCTAATGCCATCAATTTCCCTGCAAATTCTATGGTTTTGCATTTTTTAGTGCTGCGTAATACTCTATTGTGTATAGATGCCACATTTTTTTTTCCATTCGTCTATTGAAGGGCATCTAGGTTGGTTCCACAGTCTAGCTATTGTGAATTGTGCCGCTATGATCATTGATGTGGCAGTATTCCTATAGTGCGCTCTTTTAAGATCCTCAGGAAATAGTCTGAGAAGGGCAATAGCTTGGTCAAATGGTGGATCCATTGCCAGCTTTCCCAGGAATCTCCATGCTGCTTTCCAAATTGGCCTCACCAATTTGCAGTCCCACAAGCAGTGTACAAGTGTACCCTTTTTCCCACATCCTACCCAACACTTATTGTTGTTTGACTTCACAATGGCTGCCAATCTTACTGAAGTGGGATGGTATCTTAGGGTGGTTTTGACTTGCATTACTCTGACTGCTAGAGATGGTGAGCATTTTTTCATGTACTTCTTGATTGATTGTATGTCCTCCTCTGTGAAGTGTCTGTTCAGGTCCTTGGCCCATTTGTTGATTGGGTTATTTGTTATCTTATTGTTTATTTTTTTGGGTTCTTTGTATATTCTGGATATTAGGGCTCTATCTGAAGTGTGAGGGGTAAAAAATTGTTCCCAGGATGTAGGCTCTCTATTTACCTCTTTTATTGTTTCTCTTGCTGAGAAAAAAAAAAACTTTTTAGTTTGAGTAAGTCCCATTTGTTTATTCATGTTTTTAACTCTTGGGCTATGGGTGTCCTATTAAGGAATTTGGAGCCCGACCCCACAGTATGTACATTGTAGCCAACTTTTTCTCTTATCAGTATCAGACGCAGTTTCTCTGATTTTATACCTAGCTCTTTGATCCATTTTGAGTTAACTTTTGTGCATGGCGAGAGAAAGGAATTCAGTTTCATTTTGTTGCATATGGATTTCCAATTTTCCCAGCACCATTTGTTGAAGATGCTATCCTTCCTCCATTGCATGTTTTTAGCCCCTTTATCAAATATAAGAAAGTTGTAATTTTGTGGATTGGTTTCTGTGTTCTCTATTCTGTACCATTGATCCACCTGCCTGTTTTGGTACCAGTACCACGCTGTTTTTGTTACTATTGCTTTGTAGTACAGTTTGAACTCTGGTATTGCTATACCTCCAGATTCACACTTCCTGCTTAGAATTGCTTTCACTATTCTGGTTCTTTTGTTTTTCTATATGAAATTCATGATTGCTTTATCTATTTCTAAAAGAAATGCCATTGGGATTTTGACTGGCATCGTGTTTAACCTGTAGAGAACTTTGCGTAATATCGCCATTTTGATGATGTTAGTTCTGCCTATCCATGAACAGGGTACATTTTTAAATCCTCTAACATCTTATTCAATCTCTCTCTTTAGATTCTGTAGTTTTCATTGTATAAATCTTTCAACTCTTTTGTTAGGCCGATTCCCAAGTATCTTATTTTCTTTGAGGATATTGTGAATGGAGTGGTTTTCCTCATTTCCGTTTCAGAAGTTTTGTTGCTGATATACAGGAATGCCTTTGATTTATGCGCGATTATTTTATATCCTGCCACATTGCTGAATTCAATAATTAACTCTAGCAGTTTCTTTGTAGACCCTTTTGGGTCTGAAAAATATATTTTCATGTCATCCACAAATAGCGATAATTTAAGTTCTTCTTTTCCCATTTTTATGCCTTTAATTTCTTTTGTCTGTCTAATTGCTCTGGTTAGTATTTCAAGAACTAAATTTGAATAGAAGTGGTGATAGAGGGCATCCCTGTCTTGCTCCAGATTTTAAAGGGAATGCCTTCAGTTTTTCTCCATTTAGGATGATGCTAACCTGATGTTTAGCATATATAGCTTTTACCATGTTGAGGTAAGTTCTGTTACTCCTAGTTTTTATAGTGTTTTAAACATAAAGGAATGCTCTACTTTGTTGAAAGCTTTTTCTGCATCTATCGAGATTTTCACGTGGTTCTTGTCTTTAAGTCTATTGATGTGGTCGATTACATTTATTGATTTCCGTATATTGAACCAGCCTTGCATCCCAAGGATGAATCCTACTTGATCATGAAGCACAACTTTTTTGATATGCTTTGTATTCGATTCACTAGGATTTTATTGAGAATTTTTGCTTCCAAGTTTATTAGAGATATTGATCTGTAGTTTTCTTTCTTTGAAGGTTCTTTGTCTGGTTTGGGGATCAGAGTGATGTTGGTCTCATTGAATGAACTTGGAAGAACTCCTTCTTTTTCTATTTATTGAAATAGCTTGAAAATTATTGATATTAATTCTTCTTTGAAGGTTTTGTAGAACTCCACTGTATACCCATCCCGTCCAGGGCTTTTTTTGGTTGGTGGTCTTTTAATGGATTCTTCTATTTCTTCCTTTGTTATTGGTCTATTTAAATTGTTTGTGTGTTCCTGACTCAATCTGGGCAGATCATATGACTTAAGAAATTTATCAATATCTTCATTATCTTCTATTTAATCGGAATATAGAGTTTCATAACACTTTCTAATTATCTTCTGTATTTCTGTAGTGTCTGTTGTGATACTGCCTTTTTATCCCATATGTTAGTAATTTGAGTTTTCTCTCTACTTCTCTTTGTTAGTATGGCTAAGGGCCTGTCGATCTTATTTATTTTTCAAAGAACCAACTTTTATTTTTTTTTCATTTTTTCAATGTTTTTTTTGTATCAATTTCGTTGATTTCTCCTCTAATTTAAATATTTCTTGTCTTCTACTACATTTGCTGTTGTTTTTCTCTTCCTTTTCTAGGATTTTGAGATGTAGTGTGAGTTCATTGATTTGATTTTTTTTCTTTTTTTGAAGTAAGAATTCCAAGAAACGAATTTCCCTCTTAAAACTGCTTTCATTGTTTCTCATAGAATCTGCTATGTTGTGTCTGTATTGTCATTTGTCTCTAAGAATTTTTTTATTTCCTCCTTTATGTCTTCTGTAATCCATTGATCATTCAGTAACATATTGTTCATTTTCCCTGTGATGTAGAATTTTTTCTTCCTTCTTTTATCATTGATTTCAAGATTCATTCCATTATGATCAGATATGGTGCATGGTATTATCTCCATAACTTCATATTTACTAAGAGTTACCCTATGGCATAATATATGGTCTATATTTGAGTAGGATCAATGTGCTGCTGAGAAGAACGTGTATCCACTTGATGATGGTTGATATATTCTATATATGTTGGTAAACTCTAGGTTATTGATTGTGGTATTGAGTGCTATAGTTTCTTTATTCAGCTTTTGTCTAGAGGATCTGTGTAATGGCAAGAGCTGTGTGTTGAAGTCACAGATAATTATTGTGTTAAAGCCTATTTGACTCTTGAACTTGAGGAGAGTTTGTTTTATGAACTTTGCAGCACCATTGTTTGGTGCATACAAATTGATAATTGTTAAGTCTTGGTGAATTGTTCCTTTTAACAGTATATACTGTCCTTCTTTATCACTTTTGATTAACTTAGGTTTGAAGTTGATTTTATTCGAAATGAGTATGGTCACTCCTGCTTGCTTCCTAGGGCCAACTATGGCTGCCAAGTCTTTCAGAATAAAATTATGTGATATCCTGGCTGAGATTCCCATTGCTCTGTAGAAAGCCACCTTGGGCCTAGATCTCAGTTTCAAAGGGCGACTCTCATGCATGGCCTCCTAAAATACCAACACAATTCATGGCAAAATAAGCTCCCTTGCCTCTCATTTGCCAAAAGTCAGGGTGGCCTGGACACCCTTCCTGTGAACCAGGAGTGATCAAAAAGGCCTGCTGTTAATACCACTCTGTTTCTCTAATTTGAGGCTTACTGAATGTCAGGTATAGATTTTTTATGTTATATGAAGTCATGAGAAAACTCAAGAACATCTGCAGAGCATTGGAGAATTCATTTGACCCAAAGGATCCCTATTTTCACTTGATGGAGGTCAGGAACCTAACAAAGGAAGGCAAGAATCTTCATCCACATTGACTGCTCTTTTTGCAATTTTGGTTTTGGATGCACACATGGGATCTTTCTTTAGATCCATAAGGTGCTGATAATCTAAGCCACAGCCTCACACAGGGCCAAGAGGCTGATTAAGACACATCCCGTTCCAAAGCAATTACTACTCTGAGGTCAGTTACAGAACTCAGTCTCTGAGGGGAATCACACCAGTGTTCAAACCCAGGTGGACCCAGTCATCTCTTCCAAACACCACACAAATGACCAAAATTAAACCCAAAACACTCCCACATGGCCCTAATCTTCTTCCATATATACACTCATCATAACCTCTGGCTGGAGATTTCCATGAATGGCGCAGCCCAAGAGAGTGTCCAAAATGAGCTCCCTGCCCGTCATTTGCCTAACCCCAGGGTGGCCTGGACACCCTTCCTGTGAACCAGGATTGATCACATAGGTCTGCCATTAATACTGCTCTGCTTAACCAATTTGAGGCCTAATGACTGTCAAGAATAGATTCCTATGTGATTTGGAGTCAGGGCAACAGAACGATAGGTTAGCAAAAGGCCCAAAGCAGGGTTTCTCCACTGAGACTTTCCTGGTCACACTGATATCTGAGTTCTCTGTGATGCTCGCCATTCCCTTCAGCTATCCAGTACATGACCATGTCACAGAGCTTGTTGGTGGTACATATCTTGGACACAAAACCATTAGCCTAATCTCGAGAGTGGCCAGAATTTAGGAAGAAAACAGGAACTTAGGAAGGTAGTAGGTGTTGCCCATCAATAAGGCAACCTGCAGTCCATTCCTAAAATGGCCAGGGTGAATGCTGGGAAGCTTTCTACTAGACAGGCCACATCCACTGATACATTCTCTTTTCTAATGTCTACAACCACAGACACAGTGGGATACACAGACATAGAAACACTTGCCTTCTCAAATGACTTTCTAAAAACTCTCCACTCCAAACCAAACAAACCGACTTTCCTACCTATTCTCAGAACATGAGACAAAACCACAAACTCACACCCACATTCACAAAGGCACCTTCTTCCCCCTAGTAAGTCTGACTATCCAGAGTGTCCTCTGACTGGTGGGCCATACTATGTTCCCCCGAAATGGCCTGTCGTGTCTCAGATCTGGTTTCCTTGTCCAATTCTGTGAAGTTTTCAGGAGCCTGTGCTGACCAATACCTGCTTTCTCAGGGAAGGCCTGTATTCAGAGCCTTCCTCGCATTTGGACATCCTCACAGCAGTAGCTACCAAGAAAGACAGACTCTGTCCTTGGTAAATCCAAACAAGTGAGCCCACTGGGACTGGGACTGGGACTGGCTCTGTGTGCCTGGCTTCCTGGATCCCAAGTTCAGGGAGTTACATCACCAAAGAATTGAGGTAGGTTAATTTCTTCAGGATCTGAATGAGGTCACGGCCTTGGCAACCACTTTGTCTTAACAGTTGCTTCAGGGGGTTCCATGAGATGGAGGCTGCACCTACTTCCTGTGACACTTTCACAGGATAGAAAGTTATATAAACCATAGGTGCCCAGGAAGAGCTCTCAACACAGGGCTAGTTTGGTCCATCTTCTTTATATTAAGAAGAGAGTGGCTGACTCAGACACATCCCTTCATCCTGACCAGGTTGTTTGCTATGGGAGATGACTTTGGCTGTCTCAGGTCCTACATAGCTGCCTACCTCTTCTCCAGGGATCATTTCTATATCGACCTTTGAAGTTCTCAGCAGGTGGAAGATCACCTACATTCCTGTGTTGTAAGACCAACTCTGTCCTTGCTCTTCTGTAAAGTTAGATTGAGGGAGCAGTGAATGGTTAGGGTTAAAAACATATTCTATTTAGGTTAGGAATTATTCTGCGGGATGAATAATGGTATTGGGAACCTGCAATATTCACAGGAATATATAGGTGAAATATAAGTATGAAATCAGAAATCTCGGTAAGATTTGAAGCCCTCAAGAGCATTGGGCCCTTTTTTGGGATACTTAGCTTTGAATTGTGTTCTGTACAGATGTCTCAGATAAATCGATATACAATGGCATAGGACCTTGTACCTTGTATGATTGAATGTTGAAGAGAACATCCAGTCAAAAAGGAATAGTTGGTAGGATTATAGTCGGTAGGATTAGAAAGAAGAGTGAGTATAGAATTTGGAACAAAAGTTCTTTAGCATTAGGGTTTGGGGTAGTGAGTGAAAGTGAATGTCAGCACATGTGAAGAGTCATTCACAATAATTAACTGGGTAAATTATGTAGGAAAGCAGATATCAATAGAGACATTAGGAAATCAGGCAAAGTATAAAGTGAGTGATAGAATTAGACATTTTCAACAGGCCTGAGGTTGAATATACAATCTTAGGAAGAAACAAATATATAGTCACCAATAGGATTGACATTTGAGAGCATTAGGTAACCTGGACATGGATGTTTTTAGTAATCTATGCTCAATTTCCATTTAGGCTTTGGTACAATCAGAAGTGTATCATTTGCTTTTTGTGTCCAGATTATTAATGTGATAAAATGTAGATTTAGATCAGTTGACATGACATGAGTATTTTTAAACCATTTCTGGTAGCAATATTTTGAAGACGTATAAATTAGTATGGGGGTACAAAGAGGTGTATCCTGTGTCTATGAATAGAGAGATAATACATGAATAGACCATACTGTGAATAAATAACATAACTGCTTCCAACATTAAATAATGGATTGAATTGATATCTGAAAATATACAGGAAACATTATATTGTTATACATACATTTATTCCAACGAGTTATACATCTAATGGTAATATTAGGTTTATGGTTTATCATGAAGAGTTTGTGAGTTTTGCTTCAAAAGTGATTATGGAAATCAAAAATAATGTGTTTGGAAAGAAGTCTCATGAAAAGACTGGTCAGGCAACATAGAAGAATACATGTGTTCTGAAGAGGAAGTGATTGAAAGTGAAACAAATGCCTATATATTTGCGAACTTGTGGATGAAATATAAATCCTATGATGTGCATAACGTGAAGAAATATTAATGTACCAATTATGAATAAAAATGAGTGTCAAAATACACATCATGTCCCATAGAAATCTACTTGCATTGATGTTAAACTGGGTCAGTTACTGCAGAAATATTAAGATTTGTATGCACAATTCACTGAAGCTAGTTTTCATTACTAGGAAACAAATATGTATTTCAGGTGGATGAATATTTCTGAGAGTAATCTTGTGAAAAGTTGATTATAAATCCACATACATGAATATGAATAAATTTAGGGAGTGTATATAAGACACATATATTTCATATTTTGAAAAATCTTGAGAGTATATATATATATATATACATATATATATATATATACACATATATATTTATGTATATATATATATATGTATATATGTATATATATATATATAAACACACACATACAGATATTAAAAAGTACCAAAATATATCCCAATCGAAATTCACCATGAAAAGTATATCATCCACAGATTAAAAATTTTCATTTTACTGAAAATGGATTTATGTATAATGTTGTTAAAATAGGAATCTCACTCATAGGTTGAGTTTTCAGTTCCAACAGCGTTTAGGAGGAGTGAACTCTTCTGACACTTTGTGTCTGCCAAGTCAGCCACCTCACAAGAATGTACGTGTTATACCAGGTAGGATTCTATATGTACATATAAAAATACATGAGCTGAATAGGCTACAGACAAAGGGAGAGAAGAAATTCACATATTTGTTAACTTTAAAAACACAAGGAGAACTATTTCAACAAACAGTTGACTAGATTTATTACTCCTACCCTATATAATGCAAAAGGCAAGTCCAACTATACACCATGGCTCCTCTGAACTGCTTGTATTTCAATTCCGTTTGGTTATTTTTCTCCATCATATTAGGAATAGTAGTCAGAGTCTAGTAGTTTATGAGTTAGTGTCAAGGATTCAGTATTTCGAATAGATATTTGAAAAATGTTTCTGATGTGTATACAAATATGTGCTGCACAAAAATCTTCCCACTCTCATCCAGAACAATGCCTTGACATCACCTTCGTACAAAGTAAGACACAATTAGAGGAGAAGAGTTAGAAAATCTGTGAATGCAAATTTGGAATGGAAAATGCTCAGGAGTTCAAAACCTTGGAGGTGGTAGAGGAGTATTCAAAAGTAAGTGACAGGGTAAACAGGGTAAACTCTCCACAAACATACTCTGCTGGTATTAGGACTTCTTCAGAAACTGCCTCTGAGATTGGGCACTTGAAATATATGTTGTTGTCAGGAGCTTTAGCTTCCTGTGTAGTGAGACCATCAATGCTGGTTCTGCATCTATGTGACCTGGAAGACAATGGTTTCTTATTTTCCAAAGAACATGAGGCAGTAGTGCTGAATTCTCTCTTTGTATGTAAACTGTGGACACTGGGTGCTAAGTGTCTCCCCGTGTGGAGTGTGAAGCCATTTAGTCATCCTCCACTTTTCATGGTGTTTCTTGCTGCTACCCTGGGAGTTTGGTATTTGCTTCACAAAATGCAAGGAGTTCAACTTGGACACAGTGCTGGAGGAATTTCTGTCACGTGTGGTGTGTCAGGGTCTTCAGGAGAATGCACCAACCAGGATTTTATCCCACATAGCTTTCCCCCTTGAAGATATCAACCTGATTTCGAACATTGCCCCAAAACGTCTCCATACAACAAGATGCCTTTACATCTAAGGTTCGGCTCGCTGTACCATGTCAGTCACAAGCCATTTGGAAGCCAATGGCAGATCCACATTGGCCCCACCACAGATGTTTTATCACACACCTGCACACCACTGCTCTAGAACCACTTCACAGTAGGCTCCAACTTACTGGCATCTCTGTTCTACACCATTTTTATGAAATTCAGTCAATCAAGTCACTGAAATGGTTATTTTTAGTAATCCATGCTCACTTTCCATTTCGCTTTGATGAAAGGTTAATAAAATAGGTACTTGTCACTTCCTTTTTTTCTGTATGTTTAACAAAACATGTTGAAATCTTGAGAACTGTTTGCTAATTTTGTTCTCAGAATGTGCTGTCCCCAACTGCCAAACGGCAGAATGTACTCCCTCACCCGCTTGTACGCAAACTGCCCGCTAGGTCTGACACGTCAATAAATTTCCCTCCCTGCCCTCTCCAAGGAAAGTATATAAGGTCAGCTTAAGCTGTTCTCAGGGCTCTCCTCTCTATTCAAGTGAGCTCTGAGCCCCAGCATGCTGCACCCCCAATAAACCCTTTGCTATTGCTGAGTGAAAATGGTATACTGTTCTGGACCTAAAAGATGCTTTCTTTTGCTTGCATCTGCATAAAGATAGTCAGTTGCTGTTTGCTTTCCAGTGGGTAGACCCAGAAACCGAAACTTCTGGTCAACTAACTTGGATTAGACTCCCACAGGGGTTCAAAAACTCCCCCACTCTCTTTGATGAAGTCCTCCACAGAGATATCATCAGCTTCAGAACTATGCACCCCGAAGTCACCCTGCTTCAATATGTGGATGCCCTGCTACTGGCAGCCAACACCAAGAAACACTGAGTCTGTGACCCAAGCACGATTATGCGAGCTTGCTCAATGGTGGTATAGAGCTTCTGCCAAAAAGGCTCAAATTTGCCAGCAAGAAGTAATCTTCCTGGGCTATTCCCTTAGGGGTGGTAAATGATGGCTCACTGAGCCCAGAAAACCAACCGTTGTGCAGATATGACCCCCATCTAACAGGAGACAACTAAGAGAGTTTCTTTGGACTTTTGCTGGCTTTTGCAGGTTATGGATACCTGGGTTTGTATTCTTAGCTGCTCCCTTACACCCGCTGTTGAATGAGGATACCCAATTCCAATGGACCCCTGAGCACCAGCAAGCTTTTGATAATATCTAAGGACACTGACACTGAACACCTAAACTTCACTGAGCCCAGCCTCCAATTACAGAAAGCCCTACACTATGTTAAAAATGTACAACAACTAATTCACCTTGGTTCAAAGAAACTGCAGACATTCCTGAAAGATCAAGAACAAAGTTTTCAACTAACTGACTCACAGTGAAAGGAAATATCTGAATGGGTAACAAAAGCCTGTCAGGTCTGTCAATTGGTTAATGCTTACAGTTCCAAGCTTCCAGTAGGAAAGCACCTACGAGGAACCAGACCAGGACAATTCTGGGAAGTGGACTTTACTAAAATTAAGCCAGCTGGGTATTGACTTAAATATCTCCTAGTCTTTGTAGATACATTTTCAGGATGGATTGAAGCCTTTTCCACAAAATAAAAAACAATGGCCCAAATGGTAGTCAAGAATATTCTGAAAGATATTTTTCGAAGATACGGCCTGCCTAAGGTAATAGGGTCTAATAATGGAACGGCGTTCATGTCCCAGGTAAGTCAGGGGTTAGCAAGGACCCTGGGGATTGATTGGAAGTTACATTGTGCTTATAGAACCCAGAACTCAGGACAGGTAAAAAAAATAATTAGAACCATTAAAGAGACCTTAAAAAATTAAGCTTAGAGACCGGCATAAAGGATTAGACTATGCTCCTGCCTTAGGCACTGTTTCATGCAAGAAATACTCCCTCTGTTTCTTTGTGCAAACTCACCCCCTCTGAAATTCTCAGTGGGGCCCCTCCTCCAGTAAGGGACCTAACGCCAACCCTAAGATCTAAAGATCCCTTCAACACCCCCTTGCTTGTCATACTTAAAACTCTTGAAAGAACTCAGCTATTCATGTGTAAACAGCTGGCCACTCCCTACAAACTTGGGAGGAGGGGACTCCATATGGATATCAAGTAAGAGACTTTATCTACATAAGACGACATCTGGAGTCATCCCTGGAACCCCGCTGGAAAGAACCATACCAGGTGCAAATTATAACACCTACAGCACTAAAAGTAGACGGAATCACTTCCTCGATCCATGCTTCTCATCTCAAGCCTGAGCCCTGTCCAGACTCTGGCTGGAAACTGGAAAAGAGTGGTAACCCTTTCACATTGCGTATTCGCCGTGTGGATAAGGCTATAGACTCTCCCCTTGGCCACCAGTACTCCTAACCCTCATCAGCCCGTTCAGCAGTGATGGCTGATCACAAATCCTACTACACAGAAGTATGGTCTTTCTCGCATACAGCCCCCTTAGGGACCTGGTGGCCATCTCTCCACCCAGATATTTGTCAGCTGGCTATAGGTCTTTCCTATTGGGATATCCCAGATGAAGAGGATCCCACTAATATTCGATTAAATACCTTTTGTATGATAGATAATGGAAACAAACATTATAGATGTAGGGACACGCGAGCCAGATGCAGGTTGGCTAGCCTAGATTACTATGTTTGCCTGGGGGAATATCAAAGCCACAAACAGCCATGGCAATGTGGGGAAAAAGCCGACTTCTTCTGTAAGTCATGGGGATGTGAGCATACAGGGGGTGCCTGGTGGAACCCAAACTCCTCATTAAATTCAGTACACAGCATTGGCCATATTACCAATTAGAAAACCAAAACCGATGGGCCCCAGAGGGGTCTCTAGATCCTCAAATTCTGTGTGACCTTTTTAAATTGTGCAAGTGCTCAAAAGGGTGAACGGAGATTCCTGTATGTGGAGGCCTTTTCCCTCCTTCACTCACATCCTGAACTATGCTTCTCCAATAGATCCTCACCCTCAGCTTTCTGCTCCAGACTCTGTGCTGTCAATCCCACCTCAGCAACCTGATTTGTCCCCTCCAATTACTAGATCAAAAACCCAAACCTCAACCAGTTCTCAGACCATTGCCTCCTTGCTGAGGTAGCAAGTACTGAGGCACCCCTCCACGACTCACTCCTCTCTTCTCCTGTCAGTGCCCGCACCGGGTCCCACCAAGTCTCTTTCCAGCTAACCCAAAGGTCAAACCAGGTGAGGATAACCCTCAGTCCCCAATTCAGGATGTAATGAAAATGGTCTTTAAAGTTGTTTGTCATCACTGAAAACAGGTTACTTATTATTTAAACTCCCTCACAGGTGTTTTGGGAACACACTCCCATCTTCCCCTCAGCTCTATCTGTTCTACTGCTCACTTTTTTGTTGATAGGAAAATCCCAAACCCCTTTCCCATTATTCTTTTACATTTCTCCTTCCTCATACTCATATCCACAAAGCTGCTTTCACCCCCCGCCTTCCCCGTCTTCCCCCTCTATATCAGGCCCAAAGAAAAGTCTTTACTGACCTTCTCTAGAAGTCCTCACCATGGCTGACTTAAGGACTTTCCGCAACAGAGTCCCTATAAAAGAGTTCAATGTAGATAAACTTCCTCTTTTCATGTTGCCTGTTCTACTTGTCCACTAGCTGGAAAAATCAGCACTCCTAAGCTAGACACCCCCTTACTAGTTCTTCACAAAATATGTGAACAAGGCCGCTGACCTTGAGCTGGGGCTTCACAGAGATGGCTACATTTCTAAGATAAAGAAGGTACCAACTGGGCTCCATGGTAACAGCTGGCAGGGAGAAAAAAAAAGAGAAGAAAAAAGCTCTCCGCATCCCAGGTGTCATTAAAAATGTAACTTGTCCAGAACAGAGGAAAAAAAACACAAACAAAAACTGCTTTTTTGTGAACTTCTGCAGACTGTGAACTTCTGATCCCCTTTCGTTACATGTTGGGTACAAAATTCTGAAACTACCTAAACTTGGGGTTCAGGGGATTAATTGATTACAACAGAAGCTATGCCTTCTAAATCAGGTTGCATCTAAATAGGACTGTTTCCCTGTCTTCCGTTCTATCTTAGGTGCCTTGCCTTGTCCATACCTACAACAGTATAATTCTATATACTTAAACATTGTTTATGTATTCATAAAAAGGTCAACAGATGTGATTAATTATGTAATGGTGCAGATGTTTCCCAGAATGCTCTATCATGATGCAGGATCATTTACATATCAAATAGGGGGGCATACAACACGGTTCTGCTGGGAACAAGTATCCCTCACTTTAGCCATGAAATAAGGAATAGGAGTTGCTGCAGGGGTGGGTACAGGAACCACTGGCGTAGTCCATGGGACATAACAAATGACCCAATTAGAAGCAGCAGTAGACCAAAGCTATTAAAAACCTCCATCACAGCTTTACTCGAATCTTTTACCTCTCTCTCTGAAGTTGTTTTACAGAATAGGCGAGGGTTGGACTTCCTCTTCATGAGAAAAGTGGGCCTTCGTGCTGCATTGAGGGAAGAATGTTGTTTTTATGCCGACCATACTGGTTGTAAAAGAATCAATGAGTAAATTAGGAAGACAACCTGAAGAGCGGCAAACAGAGAGAGAGAGGTCCAAAAAAGGGTGGTTTGAGTCTTCGTTCACACAGTCCCCCTGGTTAACTACGCTTTTATCAGCCCTGGCCGGTCCATTAATAATCCTCATTTTGTGCTAAATGTAGGAACCTGTTTGCTCCATCGTGTAGTTTCATTTCTCAAGTGGGACAGGTTAAACTTTTGGTAATCAGAAAACAATATACCCCACTAGGAGACATAAAATGTGACACCACCCAAAGATCACTTTTATGATTAAAAGTAACCAGAAGAAGTGGGGAATGAAAGGTTAATAAAATAGGTATTTGTCACTTCCTGTTTTTCTGTATGCTTAACAAAACACTGTTGAAATCTTGAGAATTGTTTGCTAATCTTGTTCCCAGAATATGCTGTCCCCAACTGCCAAACTGCAGAATGTAATCCCTCACCTGGTTGCACGCAAACCGCCCACTCGCCCTGACCCATCAATAAACTTCACTCCCTGCCCTCTCCAAGGAAAATATATAAGCTCTGCTTAAGCTGTTCTCAGGACTCTCTGCTCTATTCAAGTGAGCTCTGAGCCCCAGCATGCTGGACCCTCAATAAACCCTTTGCTTTTGCATGAGACAGTCTCTTGGTGGTCTCTTCCTCTGATGCTTGAACGACCTTTACATTGGTACAATCATAAGTGTGACCTTTGCAAGGAATTCAAGTGGGACACAGTGCTGGTGGGAGTTCTGTTACGTGTGGTGGGTCAGGGTTTTCAGGAGAATGAACCAACCAGTCAGCTATCCCACATAGCTTGCCCCCTTGTCCATAGAAACCTGGTTCTGAACATTGCCCTGAAACCTCTCCATATAACAATATGCCTTTACATAGAACTGTCTGCTGGCTGCACCATGTCAGTCACAAGCCATTTGGAAGCCAATGGCAGATCCACATGGCCCCCCACAGATGTTTTATCATACACCTGCCCACCTCTGATCTAGGCCCACCACTCAGCAGGCTCCAACTTACTGGTTTCTCTCTTCTACACCATTTTCATGAATCCCAGTCAATCAAGGCACTGTCTGGTACACTCATGATCAGACATAATACATTCAAAGGTTCATCAGTACGACCTGGTCATGGGAAATTCAAAAATTTCATGGTATTCATCTAGGCATTTTTCGAGCGTGAAGTTGGAGGCACTGGGGGTTTCAAATCATTCTGGAACCAATAAATGGTGAGGAAGCTCATTTCAATGAAAGATCTGGAGAACTCTTACAGTCAAGGCTTCCCAAAGAGTGGCCAAAAGGTTACATGAAGCCAGGCCCATTGTGGTCTACAATGTGAGGAACATGATTGTTTTGACTCTCAAATATGGCTGCCCTGTCTTTAAGAATAAAATCATGTGATATCCTGAGATTCCCAGTGCTCTGTGGAAAGACACTCTGGGCCTAGATCTCAGTTTCCAAGGGCGACTCTCATGCGTGTCCTCCTAAAATCCCAACACAATTCAAGGCAATACTTCTCTGAGATCAGTTTCAGAACTCAGTCTCTAAGGGGAATCACACCAGAGTTCAAGCCCAGGTGGACCCAGCATCCCTTACAACCACCACACAAATGACCACAATTAAAACCAAAACACTCCCACATGGCCCTCATCTTTTTCCACATAGACACTCATCATTGCCTCTGGCTGGAGCTTTCCATGAGGGGCGCAGCCCAAGAGAGTGTCCAAAATAAGCACCCTTGCCCCTCATTTGCCGAACGTCAGGGTGTCCTGGACACCTTTCCTGTGAACAAGAAGTGATCAAAGAGGACTACCATTAAAACTGCTCTGCTTCTCAAATTTGAGGCCACTGATTGTGGGGTTTAGGTTCTTTATGTGAATTGGAGTCATGAGAAAACCCAAGCATCTATGTTCTAGTCTCTGCAGGGCTTTGAAGAACTCATTTGACACAAAGGATCCAGATTCTCACTTGATGGAGATCAGGAACATTTCAGAGCAATGCGAGAGACTCCATCTACAATGACTGCTCTTTTGGCCATTTTGGTTTTGAATGCACACATGGGATCTTTCTTTAGGTACATCAGGTGCTGAGAATCTAAGCCACAGCGTCACACAGGGCCAAGATGCTAATTGAGACACATTCCATTCCAAAGAATTTAAGCAAAGAGCCACAGGTGATGCCCATTCATTTCCACTTGAAAACTGTTTTCTTCAGGCTTCACAAGGTTTGGCCTGAGGCAAAGACGTTCCTGACATTGAGGGCAACAGTACAATAGGTAAGCAAAAGGCCTAAAGCACGGTTTTTCCACTGAGAGTTTACTGGTCACACTGATATCTGAGTTTTCTGAGATGCTCGCCATTCCTTTCAGGTATCCAGTACATGGCTATGGCACAGAGCTTGGAGGTGGTACATATCTTGGACACAAAACCATGAGCCTATTCTCGAGAGTGGCCAGAATTCAGGAAGAAAGCAGGAACTTAGGAAGTTAGCAGGTGTTGCCAATCGATAAGGCAAGCTGCAGTCCATTCATAAATTGGGCAGGATGAATGCTGGGAAGCTTTCTACTAGACAGAACACATCCATTGATGCATTCTCTTTTCTAATGTCTACAACCACTGACACAGTGGGATACATAGACATAGAAACACTCGCCTTGTCAAAGGACTTACTAGAAACTCTTCACTCTAAACCAAACAAACCGCCATTCCTACCTATTCTCAGAACATGAGACAAAACCACAAACCCTCACCCACACCCACAAAGTCACCTCCTTCCCACAAGTAGGTCTGTGACTATCCAGAGTGTCCTCTGACTTGTTTTGGTTAAAGACCTGGAGGACATGGTTTCTTATTTTCCAATGAACATAAGGTAGCACAGCAGATTTCTCTCATTGTAGACAAACTGTGGCCACTGGGGGCTAAGTGTCTCCCCTTGAGGACGGTGAAGCCATTTATTTATCCTCCACTTTTCGTGTTGTTTCTTGCTGCTGCACTGGGTGTTTGGTATTTGCATCACAAAATACATGGAGTTCAAATGGGACACAGTGCTGAATGGAGTTCTGTCACGTGTGCTGGGTCAAGGTCTGCAGGAGAATGCACCAAGAAGGCTTCTATCCCACATATCCCTGAAACCGCTCCATATAATAGGATGTCTTTACATATAAGTGACTGCTTGCAACACCATATCAGTCACAAGACATTTGGAAGCCAATTGCACATCCACATTTCCACAACACAGATGTTTTATCACAAACCTGCAAACCACTGCTCTAGGCCCACTACTCAGCAAGCTCCAACTTTCTGGAATCTCTGTTCTACACCCAATTTCATAAACCCAGTCAATCAAGGCAGTGTCTGGTACACTCAGGATCGGCAACAGGACATCCAAAAATCTCCAGTGCAACCTGGCCATGGGCTTTTTAAAAAAATCATGGTATTTATCTAGCCATTTTTCAAAAATGAAGTTGGAGGCACTTAGGGTTTCAATTCATTCAGGAACGATTAACTAGTGAGGAAGTTCATTTCAATGAAAGCTCTGGAGAACACTAACAGACAAGGCTTCCCAAAGAGTGACCAAAACGTTACATAAAGTAAGGCCCATTGAGGTCTAGAATGTGAGGTCCATATGATTTTTGACTCTCAACTATAGGTGCCAAATCTTTCAGAGTCAAATCATGTGATATCCTGGCTGAGAGGCCCAGTGCTCCGTGGAAAGCCACCCTGGGCCTAGATCTCAGTTTCCAAGGGCAGCACTCATGCCGGGTTTCCTAAAATCCCATCACTATTCATGGCAGTACTTCTCTGAGGTCAGTTCCAGAACTCAGTCTCTAAGGGAATCACACCAGAGTTCAAGAACAGGTGGACCAATTCATCTCTTCCAACAGCCAAACAAAGGACCACAATTTAAACCAAAACACTCCAACACAGCTTTCATCTTCTTCCATATAGACACTCATAATAACCTCTGGCTGTAGTTTTCCATGAGGGGCACAGCCCACGATCGTGTCCAAAATAAGCTCTCTTGCACCTAATTTGCCTAAAGTCGGGGTGGCCTTCTTGTGAACCAGGAGAGATCAAATAGGCTTCCCATTAGTACTGCTCCACTTCTTCAATTTGAGGCCAACTGACTGTGGGGTTCAGATTCTTTATGTGAATTGGAGTAATGAGAAAACCCAAGTACCTATTGGATAGCCTCTGCAGGGCTTTGAAGAACTCATTTGACCCAAAGGATCCCTATTCTCACTTGATGGAGGTCAGGAAAGTTACAAAGGAAGGCGAGAGACTTCATCCACAAAGACTGCTCTTTTGGCCATTTTGGTTTTGGATGTACACATGGGATCGTTATTTGGATCCATCAGGAGATGAGAATCTAAGGCACAACATCACAAAGGGCCAAGAGGCTGATTCAGACACATCCTTTTCAAAGCAATTAAGCAAAGAGAAACAGGTAATGCCCATTCATTTCCATTTGACAACTGTTTTCTTCAAGCTTCACAAAGGGGTGGCCTGAAGAAAAGACCTTCCTGACATTCAGGGCAACAGAAGAATAGGTAAAGAAAAGGCCTCAAGCAGGGTTTCTCCACTGAGACTTTCCTGGTCACACTGATATCTGAGTTCTCTGAGGTGCTTGCCAATCCCTTCAGCTACCCAGTACATGCTCATGTCACAGAGGTTTGAGGTTGTATATATCTTAAACACAAAACCATGAGCCTATTTTGGAGAGTGGCCAGAATTCAGGAAGAAAACAGGAACTTAGTAAGATAGCAGGTGCTGCCCATCAATAAGGAAAGCTGCAGTCCATTTATAAATTGTGCAGAATGAATGCTGGGAAAGTTTCTGCTAGACAGGACACTTCCATTGATGCATTCTCTTTTCTAATGTCTCCAACCACGGACACAGTTGGATACACAGACACAGAAACACTCACCTTGTCAAACGACTTACTAAAAATTGTTCACTCCAAACCAAACAAACCTCCATTCATACCTATTCTCAGAACATGAGACAAAACCACAAACCCACACCCACACCACAAAGGCACCTCCTTCTCCCATGTAGGTCTGTGACTATCCAGAGTGTCCTCTGACTGGTAGGCCATACTATGTTCCCCAGAAATGGCCTGTTCTTTCTCAGATCTGGTCTCCTTGGCCAACTCTGTGAAGTTGTCAGGAGCCAGTGGTGAGCCACTACCTGCTTTCTCAGGAAAGGCCCCTCTTCATAGCTTTCCTTGCATTTGGCCATCCTCACATCAGTAGGTCCTAAGAAAGACTGAGGCTGTCCTTGGTAAATCAAAATAAGTTCAACCACTGGGACTGGGACTGGGACTGGCTGTGGGTGCCTGGCTTCCTGGATTTCAAGTTCAGAGAATTTCATCACCAAGAAAGTGACGTGAGGTCACTTCCTTCAGGAACTGAATGAGGTCACTGCCTTGGCAACCACGTTGTCCTAACAATTGCTTCCAAGGGTCCCATGAGATGGAGGTTGCCCCTAATTCCTGTGACAGTTTCACAAGTTAGAATGGTATACAAACCATTGGTAACTGGGAACAGCTCTCCACACAGGCCTGGTTTGGTCCTTCAGGTCTACATTAAGAAAAGAGAGACTGATTCAGACACATCCCTTCATGATGAAAAGGTAGTTTGCAATGGGAGATGACTTTTGCTCTCTCAGTTCCTTCATAGCTGCTTACAAATTCTCCAGGGATCATTTTTGCATGGACCTTTTAGTTTCTCAGCAGTTGGAAGATCCCCTGCATTCCTGTATTGTAAGACCAACTCTGTCTCTGCTCTTCTGTAAAATTAGATTGAGAGAACATCGTATGGTTAGGGTTAATAACAGGTTCGATTTGGGTTGGAAAGAAAACTAAACGGTTGAGCAAACAGGGTCCTACAGTTAGCAATAATATGAGGATTATTAATGGACCGGCCAGGGCAGATAAAAGCGTAATTAACCAGGTGGACTGTGTGAACCAAGACTCAAACCACCCTTTTTGGGCCTCTCTCCCTCTTTGATGCTCTTAAAGTCGTTTTCTTAATTTACTCATAGATTCTTTTACAACTAAAGTATTGCCAGCATAAACACAACATTCTTTTCTCAATGCAAGCACAAAGGTTCCCTTCGCTCATGAAGAGGAGGTTCAACACTCGCCTGTTCTGTAAAACAACTTCAGAGAGAGAGAGAGAGGTTAAAGATTCCTGTAAAAATGTGATGGAGGTTTTTAATGTCTTTAAGCTTTGGTCTATTTCTGCTTCTAATTGTGTCTTTGTTGTGTCCCAATAACTAGGGCAGTTGTTCTTGTGCCCACCCATTCAGCAACTATTACCTAATAGAATGGCTAAAGTGAGGGATACAGGTTCCCGGTAGAACCGGGTTGTATGCCCCCCTATTTGATCTTTAAATGAACCTGCTTCATGATAGAGCACTCTGGAAAACATCTGCATCATTACATAATTAATCACATCTGTTGACCATTTAATGAAAACATAAATAATTTTTAAGTGTATAGAATTATACTGTTGTAGGGATGGACATGGTGAGGCAACTAAGATAGCACCAAAGAGAGGAAAACAGTCTTATTTGGTTGCATCTGGATTTAGAGGGCATTGCTTCTGTTTTAATCAATTAAGCCCCTGAACCTGAAGTTTTGGTAGTTTCAGAATTTGTACCCAACATGTAAGGGAAGGGGCTCAGAAGTCCACAGTCTGCAGAAGTTCACAAAAAGCAGTTTTTGTTTTTGTTTTTTTTCCTCTGTTCTGGGTAAGTTAACTTTTCAAGGACACCTTGGAACGGGACAGCTTTTTTGTCTCTTTATTTTCTCCCTGCCAGCTGTCACCATGGAGCCCAGTTGGTAAGTTTTTTATCTTAGAAATGTAGCCATCTCTGTGAAGAACCAGCTCAAGGCCTGAGGCATCGTTCACATATTTTGTGAAAAACTAGTAAGTCGGTGTCTAGCTTAGGAGTGGTGATTTTTCCAACCAGTGGTCAAGTAGAACATGGCAAGATGAAAAGTGGAAGTTTATCTCAATTGAACTCTTTCAAAGGGACTCTTTTTCTGAAAGACCTAAAGTAAACCTTGGTGAAGACTTGTGGAGAAGGTCATTTAAGACATTTCTGTGGACCTGGTACAGAGGGGGAAGACGGGGATGGCGAGGCTGAGAGAAGTTCCGTGGATCTGAGAATGAGGAAGGAGAGATGTAAAAGAATAATGGGAAAGGGTTTTGGGATTTTCCTAGCAACAAAAACTTGAGCAGTAGAACAGGTAGAGCAGAGGAGAAGACGGGAGTGAGTACCCCACAAAGCCTGTGAGGGACTTTAAATTCTTAGTAACCTCTTTTCAGTAATGACAAAGCAACTTTAAAGGCCATTTTCATTACATCTAGGATAGGGGTCTTAGGGCCCTTCTCAGCTTGTTTGAGCTTTGGGTTAGCTTGTTAGAGGACCTGGTGGGATCCAGTGCAGGCACTGACAGGAGAAGAGAGGAGTGAGTGGGTGGAAGGGTACCTCAGTATCTGCTACCTCAGCAAGGGGGCAATGGTCTGAGAACTGGTGGAGGTTTGGGTTTTTGATCTAGTAATTGGAGGGGAGAAATCAGGTTGCTGTGGTGGGAGTGACAGCTGAGAGTCCAGAGCAGAAGGCTGAGAGTGAGGAACTATGGGAGAAGCATAGTACAGGATGTGAGCGAAGGAGGGAAAAGGACTCCACATAGAGGAATTTCCCCTTTTTGAGCACTTGCTGAAGTTAAAAATGTCACACAGAATTTGAGAATTAGAGACCCCGCTGGGGGACATAGTTTCTGGTTGTCTAATTGGTAATATGGCCAATGCTGTCTACTGAATTTGATGAGGATTTTGGGTTCCACCAGGCAGCCCCTTTATGCTCACATCCCCATGACTTAAAGAAGAAGTCGGCTTTTCCCCCACACAGCCATGACTGTTTGTGGCTTTGATAGTCCCCCGGGCAAATATAGTAATCTAGGCTAGCCAACCTGAATCTGGCTCGTGTGTCCCTGCATCCATAATGTTTGTTTCCATTTTTTATGGTACAGAAGGGATTTAATGAAATTTTAGTGGGATCCTCTTCATCAGGGATATCCCAATAGGAAAGACCTATAGCCAGCTGACAAATATCTGGGTGGAGAGATGGCCACCAGGTCCCTAAGGGGGCTGTATGGGAGATAGACCATACTTCTTGTGTAGTAGGATTTGTGATCAGCCATCGCTGCTGAACGGGCTGATGAGGGTTAGAACTACTGGTGGCCAAGGGGAGAGTCTATAGCCTTATCCACATGGCGAATACACAATTTGAAATGGTTACCAGTCTTCTCCAGTTTCCAGCCAGAGTCTGGACACGGCGAAGGTTTGAGATGAGAGGCATGGATCCAGGAAGTGATTCCCTCTACTTTTACCGCTTTAGGTGTTTTAAGTAGCACCTGATATGTTCCTTTCCATCAAGGTTCCAGGGATGACACTTGATGTCGTCTTATGTAGATGAAGTCTCTTACTTGATATTGATGTGGAGTCACCTCGTCCCCAGGTTGGTAGGCAGTGGCCAGCTGTTTCCACCAGTATCGCTGAGTTCTTTCAATGGCTTTAAGTCTATCAAGCAAGGAGGTGTGTAAGGGATCTTTAGGCCTTAGAGTTAGGGTTAGGTCCCTTACTGGAGGAGGGGCACCATAGAGAATTTCATACGGGGTGAGGTTAAACAAAGAAACAGAGGGAGTATTTCTCACATGAAACAGTGCATAAGGCTGGAGCATAGTCCAATCTTTTATGCCGGTCTCTAAGCTTTATTTTATTAAGGTCTCTTTAATGGTTCTATTTATTTTTTCAACCTGTCCTAAGCTCTGGGATATATAAGCATAATGTAACTTCCAACTAATCCACAGAATCTTCGTTAACACCTGAGTTACCTGGGTCCATTATCAGACCCTATTACCTTAGACAGACCATATCTTGGAAAAATATCTTTCAGGATCTTCTTGAAAACCATTTGGGCCACTTTTGTTGTTGTTGTTGTTGTTGTTGTTATTTTTTGTTTTTTTGTTTTTTTGTGTGTGTGTGGAAGGCTTTAATCCATCCTGAAAATGCATCTACAAAGACTAGGAGGTATTTAAGTCCATACCTTCTTGGCTTAATTTCAGTAAAGTCTACTTCCCAGAATTGTCCCGGTCTGATTCCTTGTAGGTGCTTTCGTCTAGGAAACTAGGAAGGGTAAGCATTAACCAATTGATGGACCCGACAGGCTTTTGTTACTCGTTCAGTTATTTCCTTTCGCTGTGAGTTGGTTAGTGGAAAACTCTGTTCTTGATCCTTCAGAAATGCCGGCAATGTCTTTGAACCAAGGTGAGTGAGTTGATGTATATTTTTAATGTAGTGTAGGGCCTTCTGTAATTGCAGGCTGAGCTCGATGAAGTTGAGGCGTTCAGTGTATCCTTAAATGTTATCAAAAGCTTGCTGGTGCTCAGGGGTCCATTGGAATTGGGCATCTCCCTTTAACACTGGGTATAAAGGAGCAGCTAAAGACGCAAACCCAGGTATCCATAATTTGCAAAAGCCAGCAGTCCCAAGAATCTCTCTGAGTTTTCTCCTGTTTGATGCCCGTGGTATCTGCACAACGGTTTGTTTTCTGGGATCAGTGATTCACCGTTTACTGCCCCTAAGGGAATAGCCCAGGAAGATTACTTTATGCTAACAAATTTGGGCCTTTTTGGCAGAAGCTCTATACCTGAATTAAGCAAGCTCGCATAATAGTGCTTGGGTCCCAGACTCACAGTTTTCCTTGGTGTTGGCTGCCAGTCATCCACATATTGAATCAGGTTGACTTCGGGGTGCATAGTTCTGAAGTTGTTGAGATCTCTGTGGAGGGCTTCATCAAAGTGAGTAGGGGAGTTTTGAACCCCTGTGGGAGTCTAGTCCAAATTAGTTGACCAGACGTTCCAGTTTCTGGGACTACCCACTTGAAAGCAAACAGCAACTGACTATCTTTATGCAGAGGCAAGCAAAAGAAAGCATCTTTTAAGTCCATAACAGTATACCATTTCTGCTCAAGTTTCAGAGTACTAAGTAGATTGTACGGATTAGGTACTGTGGGGTGAATGTCCTGCACTCTGTGGTTAATCTCTCTTAGGTCTTGAACGGGTGATAGTCCCCAGTTCCTGGCTTCTTTTACTGGTAGCACAGGATTGTTCCAGGCCAATTAACAGGGCCTTAGGACCCCTATGGCCAGATATTTCTGAATATGGGGCCTTATCCCATCTTTAGCTTTTTTTGCTTATAGGATATTTTTTCACATTGATTGGGGAACCTGAGGTTTTTAACTCCACTGCTATTGGAGGTTGTTTAAAGGCCAGGCCTAACCCAGCAGTCTTTGCCCACGCATCTGGGTAATCTGTTATCCATTTCTGGGGTAGTTTACCTGTTTGATCAGTCTTGGGGGGTGTGAAGAGTGGATGTTCATCTATTACTAATATTGTTAAAGCCGTGACTATAAGAGATTTTACTGAAGGATTTAGAAATTTCATTTGGGGCCCTTCAGGGTTAAAAGTTATTTTGGCCCATAGCTTGCTGAGCAGATTTCTGCCCATCAATGGGTCCGGGCATCCTGGGATTACTAGGGAGGAGTGATGGATTTCTCCTTTCCCCAGGTCCATGTTCCTCTTATTTGTCTAAGCCCGATATTTTCTTCTATTAGCCCTCTCTCCGAGTGTGGCTGACAGACATGTCACAGAGCCACAGGCCATGTCCCTGGGGAATGGAGTCAGGAAATCAAGGAACAATAGTCTCCTCGACTCAGTGCTATTTTGTTTTGGATTCGGTATTGCCAGCCCATGGGGTTTTGCCGGCTACTCAGTTTTGGTCTCAGTATTGGACGTCCATTGCCTGTCTTTATTGTCTTGTCTTGTCTGTGTCATGTGTCGTTGCTTTCAATGTCTGTGTATCTTTCATTATGGAACAGAGCACTTCAATGCCTCTGTCCCTGACCCTTGATCACTGGACCAAAGTCTGCTTAAGGGCTCAGAATCTTTCTTTTTTCAGTAAAACGCTAAACCTGGCATTTTACTGAACATGGATTTATGTATTATATTGCTCATCTAGGATACTCACTCATAGGTTGAATTTTCAGTTCCAAAATTGTTTAACATGAGTGATCTCTTCTCACAATTTGTATCTGCCAAGTCAACCACCTCACAAGAAAGTACGTGTGGTACCAGGTAGGATTCTATGTGTGCATATAAAAATACATGTGCTCAATAGGCTACAGTGAAAGGGAGACAGGAATTCCCATATTTGTTAACTTTAAAAAAAACAAAGAGAACTATTTGAACAAACAGTTGAATAGATTTATAACATGCAAAAGGCAAGTCCAACTATACACCATGCCTCCGCTGAACTGCTTGTATTTCTATTCTGTTTGGGTTATTTTTCTCCATCATATTAAGATTAGTAGTCAGAGTCTAGTAGTTTATGAGTTAATGACAGGGATTCAGTATTTCGAACGGAAAATTGGAAAAATTATCTGATGTGTATACAAATATGTGCTGCACAAAAATCTTCCCACTCTCATCCAGAACAATGCCTTGACCTTACCTTCGTACAAAGTAAGACACAATTAAGGAGAAGAGTTAGAAAATCTGTGAATACATATCTGAAATGGAAAATGCTCAGGATTTCACAACCTTGGAGGTGGTAGAGGAGTTTCCAAAAGTAAGGGACAGTGTAAACACTCCACAAACATGGAGCTCTGCCGGTATTAAGACTTCTTCAGAAACTGCCTCTGAGGTTGGGCACTTGAAATATATGTTGTTGTCAGGAGCTTTAGCTTCCTTTGTAGTGAGACCATCAATGATGGGTCTTGAACTATGTGACCTGGAAGACATGTTTTTTTATTTTCCAATGAACATGAGGCAGCAGTGCTGAATTCTCTCTTTGTATGTAAACTGTGGACACTGGGGGCTAAGTGTCTCCCCGTGTGGACTGTGAAGCCATGTGGTCATCCTCCACTTTTCGTGGTGTTTCTTGCTGCTGCACTGGGAGTTTGGTAGTTGCTTCATGAAATACAAGGAGTTCAACTGGGACACAGTGCTGGAGAAAGTTCTGTAACGTGTGGTGTGTCAGGGTCTGCAGGACAATGCACCAAGCAGTGTTCTATCCCTCATAGCTTGCCCCATTGCCCCCTTGTCCATATCAACCAGATTCTGAACATTGCCCTGAAACCTCTCCATATAACAACATGTCTTTACATATAATGTCTGGTATCTGCACTATGTCAGTTACATGCCATTTGGAAGCCAATGGCCAATCCACATGGCCCCACAACAGATGTTTTATTTATTTTTATTTTTTTTCACACACCTGCCCGCCACTGCTCTAGTCCCACTACTCAGCAGGCTCCAACTACAGGCATCTCTGTTCTACACCATTTTCATGAAACCCAGTCAATCAAGTCACTCTGTGGTATACTCTTGAACTGCAACAGGACATTCAAAGGTTCTCCATTGCCACCTGGTCATGGAAATTTCAAAAATTTCACGGTATTTTTCTAGCCATTTTTCAAGTATAAAGTTGGAGGCACTGTGAGTTTCAATTCATTGTGGAGCCAGTAAATGTTGAGGAAGCTCATTTCAATGAAATCTCTGGAGAACTCTCACAGGCAAAGCTTCCCAAAGAGTGGCCAAAAGGTCACATGAAGCCAGGACCATTGAGGTTTACATATGAGGTCCATGTGTGTTTTGACTCTCAACTATGGTTGCCAAGTCTTTCAGAATAAAATCGTGTGATATCCTGGATGAGATTCCCAGTGCTCTGTGGAAAGTGACCCTCATCTCAGTTTCCAAGGGCAACACTCATGCGTGGCCTAATAAAATCTCAACACAATTCATGGCAATACTTCTCTGAGATAAATTCCAGAACTTAATCTCTAAGGGGAATCACACCAGAGTTCAGGCCCAGGTGGACCCAGTCATCGCTTCCAACCACCACACAAATGACCACAATTAAAACCAAAACACTCCCACATGGGCCTCATCTTCTTCCATATAGACACTCATCATAACCTCTGGCTGGAATTTGCCATGAGGGGCACAGCCCAAGACAGTGTCCAAAAAAAGCTCCCTTGCCCCTCATTTTCCTAAAGTCAGGGTGGCTTGTACACCCTTCCTTTGAACCAGGAATGATCAAATAGCCCTGCCATTAATACTGCTCTGCTTCTCCAATTTGAGGCCTACTGACTGTCAGGTATAAATTCTTTATGTGATTTGGAGTCATGAGAAAAACCAAGCACCTATGGGCTAGCCTCAGCAGGGCCTGGAAGAACTCATTTGTCCCAAAGAATCCCTATTCTCACTTGATGGAAATCAGGAACGGTAAAGGTCGGGCTAACCTCAGATGAAAAGACCAACAAGAGAATGTCTCATGCAACAGCAAAGAGTTTATTGGTGGTCCAGCATGCTGGGGCTCAGAGATTACTTCTGAGGAGCGAAGAACAAAGAGCCACGAGAATACTTGAGCAAAGTTTATATACATTCTTTAGAGAGGGCAGCGACTTTACATACATCATATCTTCGTTTAGCAAATCATCATATACCAAGGGGAAATCAAATAACAACTCTAAAACATGATAAGCAAATTTATTGGCGGGAGCATACCGGGCAGGGGATGATTGGTCAGCCCTGAGAAGGGCTATACATTTAAACTAATTGGTTGAAGCCCTGAGATATATACGTGCAGATCTGCATGGTTTCTGGGAAGGGGTTGTTATTTAACTAGGTGGTCAGGGAAGATTTCAGCACACATCTAATGGGCAGTTCTGGGAATTGTCTTAAATTCCACAGAAATTTCAGGTTCTTAGTGCAACTTGGAAGCTTTACAAAACCTGGTTCTTTACGTTTCAATTTCAATTTCTTTTATTCTTTCATTTCCCACTCCTTTTTCTGACTACTTTTAATCTTAAAAATAATGAGTCATAATTATTGTGGGGTCTCACATTCTATTTCTGCCAGTGGAGCGTATTTCTGTCTGATTACCATGAGTTTTACCTGTCCAATTTGAGCCTGGAGAAAGGAAACTATGCGGTTAAGCAAACAAGTTCCCACAGTTAGCAACACCATAAGGATGATCAGGGGTCCCGCTAAGCCTGATAGAAGTGTAGTTAACCAGGGGGACTGAGTAAACCATGACTCAAAACACCCTTGTTGAATCTCCCTTTCTTTCTGGCGCTCTTCAAGTCTTTTTCTCAATTTACCCATGGATTATTTTGCAACTCCAGTATGGTCAGCATAAAAACAACATTCTTCTATCAGTGAAGCACAGAGGGCATAAAATGTGTTGGAATTTTTGGAGGCCACGCTTGAGACTCGCCCTTGGAAACTGAGATCTATACCAAGGGTGGCTTTCCACAGAGCCCAGGGAATCTCAGCCATGATATCATATGATTTTATTTTGAAAGACTTGGCAGAAATAGTTGGGAAGCCTTGCCTGTGAGAGTTCTCCAGAGCTTTCATTGAAATAATCTTCCTCATCATTTTATGGTTCCTGAATGAATTGAAACCCACAGTGCCTCCAACTTCATCCTTGAAAAATGGCTACATAAATACAATGACATTTTTGAAATTCCCATGACCAGGTGGAATTTGAGAATCTTTGGATGTCCTGTTGCTGATTTGAGTGTACCAGACAGTTCCTTGATTGACTGGGTTTCATGATAATGGTGTAGAAAAGAGGTGTCAGTAAGTTGGAGCCTGCTGATTACTGTTCATAGAGCAGTGTTTTGCAGGTGTGTGATAAAACATCTGTGTTGGGGCCATGTGGTTCTGCCATTGACTTCCAAATGGGTGGTGACTGACATGGTGCAGCCAGCAGAACATCTTGTTAAATGGAGAAAGCATCTTGTTATATGGAGAAACTTCAGGGCAATGTTCAGAATCAGGTTGTTATGGTCAAGGGGCAACCAATGTGGGATAGAAGACTGTTTGTTGCATTCTCCCACAGACCCTGACACACGACACATGACAGAACTCCCTCCAGCACTGTGTCCCAGTTGAACTTTTTGTATTTCATGAAGCATATACCAAACTCCCAGTGCAGCAGGAAGAAACACAACAAAAAGTGGAGGATGACCAAATAGCTTCACAGTCCACACGGGGAATCACTTAGCCCCAGTGACCACAGTTATCTACAAAGAGAGAATTCAGCACTGCTGCTTAATGTTTATTGGAATTTAAGAGACCATGTTCTCCAGGTCACATAGATGCAGACCCAGCTTTGATGGTCTCACTACAAAGGAAGCAAAAGCTCCTGACAACATATATTTCAAGTGCCCAACCTCAGAGGCAGTTTCTCAAGAAGTCTGTAGGCCAACAGTGTTCCATGATTGTGGAGTTTTACCCTGTCCATTACTTTTGGAAACTCCTCTACCACCTCCAAAGTTATGAACTCCTGAGCAATATCCATTCGAGATATGTATTCACAGATTTTATTACTCTTCTCCTCTAATTGTGTCTTAATTGGGGCGAAGGTAATGTCAAGTAATTGTTCTGGATGAGAATGGAAGGATTTTTGTGTAGCATATATTTGCATACACATTGGATTAATTTTCCACTTTTCCATTTGAAATACTGAATCCCTAACACTTCCCTATACCCTACTAGACTCTGTCACCTAATCCTAATATGATGGAGAAAAATAACCCAAACAGAATTGAAATAGAAGCAGTTCAGAAGAGGCATGGTGTATAGTTGGACTTGCCTTTTGCATTATATAGGGTAGGAGTTGTAAATCTAGTCAATTTTTTTTAATAGTTCTCCATGTGTTTTTAAAGTTACAAATATGTGAATTCCTGTCTCCCTTTCACTGTAGCCTATTCATCACATGTATTTTTATAAGCACATGTAGAATCCTACCTGGTACCACACGTACACTATTGTGTGGTGGCTGAATTGGCAGATACAAATTGTGAGAAGAGATCACTCCTCCTAAATGCTGTTGGAACTGAAAATTCAACCTATGGGTGAGCTTCCTAGCTGAACAACATTATACATAAATCCATGTTCAGTAAAATGAATATCTTTGATCTGTGAATGATATATTTTTCATGGTGAATTTCAATTGGCAAATAGTGCTACTCTTAATATTTGCGTGTGTTTGTGTGTGTGTGTGTGTGTGTGTGTGTGTGTGTATATATATATATATATATATATATATATATACATATATTAATATACACTCTCCAGATTTTTCAAAATTTGAAATACATGTGTATCTTTATACATTTTCTAAATTCATTCATATTCAAGTACGTGGATTTATAATCATCTTTTCACAAGATTATTCTCAGAAATGTTCAGCCACCTGGAATACCTATTTGTTTCCTTCTACTGAAAACTAACTTCAGTGAATGGTGTATACAATTCCTAATATTTCTACAGTAACTGACCCAGTTTAACATCAATGCAAGTAGACTCCTATGGGACATGATGTGTATTTTGAAGTTCATTATTTTCAACACTGGTACATTACTATTTCTTTAGTTTATGCACATCATTGGATATACATTTCATCCACATGTTCCCAAATTTATAGTCATTTGTTTCACTTTCAATCACTTTCTACTTCAGAACACCTATATTCCTCCATGTTTATTGACTGATCGTTTTATGAGACTTCTTTCCAAACACATTATTTTTGATTTCCATAATTACTTTTGAAGAAAATCTCACACACTATAAATGATGAACCATAACCCTAATATTACCATTAGATGTATAACTGGTTGTAATGAATGATTGTATATCAATATATTATTTCTTATATATTTTCAGATATCAATTCAATCCATTATTTACAGTTTAACCAGTTATATTATTTATACACAGTATTGTCTATTCATGCATTATCTCTATATTCATAGAAACACGGTACACCTGTTAAAACCCCCAATACTAATTTATTCGTCTTCAAAATATTCCTCCCAGAAATGGGGGAAGAAATACTTATGTCACCTGACCTACATATACATTTTATCACAGCAATATTCTGGACACAAAAAAAGCAAATGTCACAGTTATAATTGTATCAAAGGAAAGGTCGGGCGAGCATTGGAGGAAGAGACCACCAAGAGACTGTCTCATGCAACTGCAAACTGTTTATTGGGGGTCCAGCATGCTGCGGCTCAGAGTTCACTTGAATTTAGCAGAGAGCCCTGAGAACAGCTTAAGCAGAGCTTATATACTTTCCTTGGAGATGGCAGGGAGTGAAGTTTATTGATGGGTCAGGGCAAGTGTGCGGTGTGTGTGCAAATGTATGAAGGAGTACATTCTGCAGTTTGCCAGTTGGGGACATCACACTCTGGGAAGAAGATTAGCAAAGAGTTCTCAAGATTTCAACAGTGTTTTGCTAAGCATACAGAAAAACAGGAAGTGGCAAGTACCTATTTTATTAACTTTTCATTCCCCACTTATTTTTCGGGTTACTTTTAATCATAAAAGTGATCATTGGGGGGTGTCACATTTTATGTCTGCTAGTGGGGTATATTGTTGTCTGATTACCATAAGTTTAACATGTCAAATTTGAGCTTGGAGAAAGGAAACTACACGGTTGAGCAAACAGCGCCCTACAGTTAGCAATAATATGAGGATTATTAATGGACCAGCCAAGGCTGATAAAAGTGTAGTTAACCCCGGGGACTGTGTGAACTAAGACTCAAACCACCCTTTTTGTCCCTCTGTCTCTGGTTGATGCTCTTCAAGTCGTTTTCTTAATTTACTCTTAGATTGTTTTACAACTCCAGTATTGTCGGAATAAAAACAACATTCTTCCCTCAATGCAGCACAAAGGCCCCTTCTCTCATGAAGAGGAGGTCCAACCATCGCCTGTTCTGTAAAAGGTTAAAGATTTCTGTAAAGCTGTGATGGAGGTTTTAAATATCTTTAAGTTTTGGTCTATTGCTGCTTCTCATTGAGTCATTAGTTGTGTCCCATTGACTAGGGCAGTGGTTCCTGTGCCCAACTCTGCAGCAACTCCTATTCCTAATAGGATGGCTAAAGTGAGGGATACATGTTTCCGGCATAACCATGTTTTTATGGCCCCCTATTTGAAATTTAAATGAACCTGCGTCATGATAGAGCACTCTGGGAAACATCTGCACCATTAAATAATTAAGCACATCTGTTGACAATTTTATGAACACATAAACAATGTTTAAGTATATAGAATTATACTGCTGTAGGGACAGAAACGGTAAGGCACCTAAGATAGCACCGAAGCTAGGGAAATAGTCCTATTTGGTTGCAAATTGATTTAGAAGGCATTGCTTCTGTTGTAATCAATTAATCCCCTGGACCCCAAGTTTAGGTAGTTTCAGAATTTTTTACCCAACATGTAAATAAAGGGACTCAGAAGTTCACAGTCTGCAGAAGTTCACAAAAGTCAGTTTTTGTTTCTGTTTTATTTCCTCTGTTCTGGGCAAGTTAACTTTTTAAGAACACCTGAGAGGGGGAGAGCTTTTGTCTTTTTTTTTCTCCCTGCCAGCTGTGAAAATGGAGCCCAGTTGCTAACTTCTTTATCTTAGAAATATAGCCATCTCTGTGAAGCCCCAACTCAAGGCCAGAGACCTTGTTCACATATTTTGTGAAAAACTAGTAAGGGGGTGTCTAGCTTCGGAGTGCTGATTTTTCCAGCCAGTGGCAAGTAGAACAGGGCAACAAGAAATGAGGAAGTTTATCTACATTGAACTCTTTCATAGGGACTCTTTTGCTGAAAGTCCTAAAATCAGCCATGGTGAAGACTTCTGGAGAAGGTCAGTTAAGACTTTTCTGTGCTCCTGGTACAGAGGGGGAAGACGTGGAAGGCGGTGGGTGAGAGCAGCTCTGTGGATTTCAGAATGAGGAAGACAGATCTAAAAGAATAATGGAAAATGGGTTTGGGATTTTGCTAGCAAGAAAAACTTGAGCAGTAGAACAGGTAGAGCAGAGGGGAAGATGGGAGTGAGTATATCAAAAAGCCTGTGAGGGACTTTAAATTCTTAGTAACCTGTTTTCAGTGTTGACAAAGCAACTTCAAAGGCCATTTTTATTACATCTTGGTTAGGGGTCTGAGGGTTCCCTCAGCCTGTTTGGGCTTTTGGTTAGCTGGTAAGAGGACCTGTTGGGACCCGGTGTGAACACTGACAAGAGAAGAGAGGAGTGAGTGGGTAGAGGAGTACCTCAGTACCTGCTACCTCAGCAGCGGGGCAATGGTCTGAAAACCGGCGGAGGTTTGGGTATTTGATCTAGTAATGGAGGGGAGAAATCAGGTTGCTGAGTTGGGTTTGACAGCAGAGCGTCTGGAGCAGAAGGCAGAGGGTGAGGATCTATTGGGGAAGCATAGTTCAGGATTTGAGCGAAGGAGGAAAAAGGCCTCCACATAGGGGAATTTCCTTCCACCTTTTTGAGCACTTGCCGAAGTTAAAAAGGTCAGGCAGAATTTGAGGATCTAGAGACCCCTCTGGGGGCCATCAGTTTTGGTTGTCTAATTGGTAATAAGGCCAATGCTGTGTACTGAATTTGATGATGAGTTTGGGTTCCTCTAGGCAGCCCCTATATGCTCACATCCCCATGACTTACAGAAGAAGTCGGCTTTTCCCTCACACAGCCGTGGCTTTTGTGGCTTTGATAACTGCCGGGTAAACATAGTAATCTATGCTAGCCAACTTGCTTTTGGCTCGCGTGTTTCTTCACCCATAATAGCAAAACTCACACACTCTTCCTGATAAACTGTAACCCTAATATTACCATTAGATGTATAATTCATTGGAATGAATGTATGTATACCAATATAAGATTTCCTGTATATTTTTAGATATAAATTAAATCCATTATTTAAAGTTGGAACCAGTTATATTATTTATTCACATTATGGTCTATTCATTCATTATCTCTATTTTCATAGACACAGGGTAAACCTATTTTTACCCCCAATGCTAATTTATGCGTCTTCAAATATTGCTCCTAGAAATGGTGGAAGAAATACTCATGTCACCTTATCTACATATATATTTTATCACAGTAATATTATGGACACAAAAACCAAAGGTCTCACTTTTGCTTCTACAAAAACGTAAATGGAAAGTGAGCATGGATTACTTAAAACATCCACCTTCGGGTTGCCTAATGCTCTCAAATGTCAATCATATTGGTACTACATATTTGTTTCTTCCTAAGATTATATATTCAATCAAGCCTGTTGAAATTGTCTAATCCTATCACTCACTTTATACTTTGCCTGATTTCCTAATGTCTCTATTGATATCAGCTTTCCTACATATTTTCACCAGTTCATCATTGTGACTGACTCTTCACATGTGCTGACATTTACATTCATTCTCTACCAGAAACCCTATTGCTAAAGAACTTTTGGTCCAAATCCTATACTCACTATTCTTCCAAAATCTACCAACTACCTTCCCAATCCTGCCGACTATCCCTCTTTGACTGGATGTTCTCTGCTACATTCATACATCCAAAGTAAATGGTCCTATGCCATTGTATGTCGATTTATCTGAGACATCTGTGCAGAACGGAATTCAAAGCTAAGTATCACCATCAAGGGCCCAATGCCCTTCTGGGCTTCGAATCTTACCTAGATTTCTGTTTTCATACTTATATTTCACCTTCAACTCTTCTTATAAATATCACAGGTCCCCTATACCATTATTCATCCAGCAGAATGATTCCTACCCCAAATCGAACATGTTATTAATCCTAGCAATACACAGTTTCCTCAATCTAACTTTACAGAAGAGAAGGGACAGAGTTATTCTTACTATAGAAATGTAGGGGATCTTTCACCTGCTGAGAACCTCAAAGGTCCATGCAGAAATGATCCCTGGAGAAGATGTATGCAGCTATGAAGGACCTGAGAGAGCAAGAGTCATCATCCCTGGCAAACAACTTGATCTGGATGGTCTGAATGAGCCACTCTCTTCTCAATGTAGAGAAGGTGGACGAATCCAGGCCTGAGTAGAGAGCTCTTCCCGGGTGGCTATGGTTGATATACCATTCCAACTTGTGAAAGTGTCACAGGAAGTAGGGGCAACCTTCATCTCATGGGACTCTTGGAAGCAACTGTTAAGACATATGGTTAACAAAGCAGTGACCTCATTCAGTTCCTGATGGAAGTGACCTCACCTCACTTCCTTGTTGATGGAACTCTCTGAAATTGGGATCCACGAAGCCAGGCATCCAGAGCCAGACCCAGTCCCAATTTCAGTGTGCTCACTTGCATGGAATTACCAAGGAGAGGGTCAGTCATTCTTGGTTCCTACTGATGTGAGGATAGGCAAATGCCAGGAAAGCTCTGAAGAGGCTCCTGTCCTGAAAAAGCAGGTAGTGGCTCACCCCTGGCTACTGAAAACCTCAGAGAGTTGGCCAAGGGACCAGATGTGAGACAGGACAGGCCATGTCTGGGAAAGATAGTATGGCCCACCAGTTAGAGAACACTCCAGATAGTCACAGACCTACTTGGTGGAAGGAGGTGCCTTTGTGGGTGTGGGTGTGAGTTTGTGGTTATGTCTCATGTTCTGAGAATAGGTAGGAAAGGCGGTTTGTTTTCTTTTGCCTGGACTGTTTCTAAAATGTCATTTGACAAGGCAAGTGTTTCTATATCTGTGTATCCCACTGTGTCTGTGGATGTAGACATTAGAAAAGAGAATGCATCAATGAATGTTTCCTGTGTAATAGAGAGCTTTCTAGCATTCATCCTGCCCAATTTATGAATAGAGTGTGACTAGCCTTATTGATGTGCAATACTTGCTATCTTCCTAAGTTCCTATTTTCTTTCTGAATTCTGTCCACTCTACAGAATAGGCTCATGGATTTGTGTCCAAGATATGTACCACCTCCAAGCTCTGTCACATGGACATGTACTGGATAGCTTAAGGGAATGGGAGCATTTCAGAAAACTCAGATATCAGTGTGAGCAGGAAAGTCCTATTGAAGAAACCCTGCTTGGCGCCATTTGCTTACCTAATGTTCTGTTGCCCTGAATGTCAGGAATGTCTTTGCCTCATGCCACACTTTTGTGAAGCCTGAAGAAAACAGTTTTCAAATGGTAATGAATGGGCATCACCTGTGTCTCTTTGCTTAAAATGCTTTGGAAAATCATGTGTCTGAATAAGGCTCTTCACCCTGTGTGTGGCTGTGGCTTAGATTATTAGCACCTGATGGATCTAAATATAGATCCTATATGTGCATCCAAAACCGAAATGGCAAAAAGATCAGTCATTGTGTATGAAGTCTTTTGCCTTCTTCTGTTATGTTCCTGACCTCCATCAAGTGAGAATAGGGATCCTTTGGGTCAAATGAGTTCTACAAACCCCTGCAGAGGTTCTTGGGGTATCTCCTGACTCCAAATCACATAAAGAATCTATACCTGAATGTCAGTAGGCCTCAAATTGGAGAAGCAGAGCAGTATTAATGGCAGGCCTATTTGATCACTCCTGGTTCACAGGAAGGGTGTCCAGGCCACTCTTACTTTAGGCAAATGAGTGGCAAGGGAAATTATCTTTGACACTGTCTTGAGCTGCGCCCCTCATGAAAATCACCAGCCAGAGTTAATGATGAGTATGTGTATGGAAGAAGATGAGGGCCATGTGGGAGGGTTTTGGTTTTAATTGTGGTCATTTGTGTGGCGGTTGCAAGGGATGACTGGGTCCACCTGGGCTTGAACTCTGGCGTGATTCCCCTTAGAGAGTAAGTTCTGAAACTGACCTCAGAGAAGTATTGCCATGAATTGTGTTGGGATTTTAGGAGGCCACTCATGAGAGTTGCCCTTGGAAACTGATCTAGGGCCAGGGTTGCTTTCCACAGAGCACTGGGAATCTCAGCCAGGATATCACATGATTTTATTCTGAAAAACTTGGCAGCAAGTGTTGAGAGGCAAAACACACATGGACCTCACATTGTAGACCTCAATTGGCCTGGCTTCGTGTGACCTTTTGGCCACTCTTTTGGAAGCCTTGCTTGTGAGAGTTTTCCAGAGCTTTCTTTGAAATTAGCTTCCTCACATTTAATGGTTCCTGAATAAATTGAAACCCACAGTGCCTACCATTTCATCCTTGAAAAATGGCTACATAAATACCATGAAATTATTGAAATTCCCATGAACAAATGGCACTGGAGAACCTTTGGGTCTCCTGTTGCTGATCATGAGTGTACCAAACAGTGCCTTGATTGACTGGGTTTCATGAAAATGGTGTAGAACAGAGATGCCAGTAAGTTGGAGCCTGCTGAGTAGTGGGCTTAGAGCAGTGGTGGGGAGGAGTGTGACAAAACATCTGTGGTTGGGCCATGTGGATCTGCCATTGGCTTCCAAATGGCTTGTGACTGACATGGTGCAACCAGCAGACCCTTATAAGTAAAGGCATCTTGTTATATACAGAGGTTTCAGGGCAATGTTCAGAATCAGGTTGCTATAGTCAAGGGGGCAAGCTATATGGGATAGATGCCTGGTTGGCGCATTCTCTTGCTGACGCTGACCCACCACACGTGACAGAACTCCCTCCAGCACTGTGTCCCAGTTGAACTCCTGGTGTTTCGTGAAGCAAATACCAAACTCCCAGTGCAGCAGCAATAAACAAAAGGAAAATTCGAGGATGACCAAATGGCTTCACAGTCCATGGGGGGGGGAGACACTTAATTCCCAATGGCCACAGTTTGCCTTCAAAGAGAGAATACAGCACTGCTGCCTCATATTCATTGAAAATAAGAAACCATATCTTCCAGGTCACATAGATGCAGACCCAGCTTTGGTGGTCTCACTACAAAGGAAGCTAAAGCTCCTGACAACAACATATATTTCATGTGCCCAAACTCAGAGGCTGTTTCTCAAGAAGTCTTTAATCCAGCAGAGCTCCATGTTTGTGGCCTGTTTACACTGTCACTTACTTTTGGAAACTCCTCTACCACCTCAAGGTTGTGAACTCCTGAGCATGTTCCATTCCAGATATATATTCAGAGATTTTCAAACTCTTCTCCTCTAATTGTGTCTCACTTTGGGTAATGGTTATGTCAATGCATTGTTCTGGATGTTGTGGGAGGATTATTTTGTAGCACATATTTGCCTTCCCATTGGATTCATTTTCCATTTTTTGGGGAAATACTGAATCCCTGACACTACCCCATACCCTAATAGACTCTGACTACTAATCTTAATATGATGGAGAGAAATAACCCAAACAGATTAGAAATTCAAGCAGTTCAGAGTAGGCATGGTGTCCAGTTGGACTTGCCTTTTGCATGATAAAGTGTAGCTGTTATAAATCTAGTCAATTTTTTGTTGAAATAGGTCTCCATGTGTTTTTAAGTTAACAAATATATGAATTCCTGTCTCCCTTTCTCTGGAGCCTATTCAGCATTTGTAATTTTATATGCACATATAGATTCCTACATGGTATCACATGTACATTCTTTTGAGATGGCTGATTTGGCAGATACAAATTGTGAGCAGAGATCACTCCTACTAAACGCTGTTGGAACTGAAAATTCAAATTATGGGTGAATTTCCTAGTTGAACAACATTATACATAAATCCAAGTTCAGTAAAATAAATATATTTGGATCTGTGGATGATATATATTTCAAGATAAATTTCGATTGGCATATATATTGCTAATTTTTAATGTCTGTGATATATATATATATATATATATATATATATATATATACAAACACACACACACACACTCTCCAGATTTTTCAAAATATGAAATATATGTCTTATTATACATTCTATAAATTTATTCATGTTTATGTGTGTGGATTTATAATCAACATTTCACAAGATTTTTCTCAGAAATATTCATCCACCCAAAATACGTATTGTTTCCTACTACTGACAACTAACTTCAGTGAATGGTTCATTCAAATCCAAATATTTCTACAATACCTCACCCAGTTTAACATCAATGGAAGTAGATTCCTATGGGATATGATGTGTGTTTTGACATTCATTTTTATTCAACACTGGTACTTTACTATTTCTTCAGATTATGCACATCATAGGATATATATTTCATCCACAATTTCGCAAAATTATAGGCATTGATTTCACTTTCAATCACTTCCTGTTTCAGAACACATGTATTCCTCCAGGTTTCTTGATGGGTCTTTTCATGAGACTTCTTTCCAAACACATAATTTTTGATTCCCATAATCACTTTTGAAGCAATACTCACAAACCCTTCATGATAATCCATAACACTAATGTTAACATTAGATGTACAACTGGTTGGAATGAATGAATATATATCAATATGAGATTTCTTATATATTTTCACATATCAATTCAATGCATTATTTAAAGTGGAATCAGTTATATTATTTATTGACAATATTGTCTATTCATGCATTATCTCTATATTCATAGAAGCAGGGTACACCTCATTGTACCCCCAATACTAATTTATACGTCTTCAAAATATTGCTCCCAGAAATGGTGGAAGAAATACCCATGTCACCTGATCTACATATACAATTCATCACAATAATATTCAGGACACGGAAAGCAAATGTCACACTTACGATTGTACCAAACCTAAATGGAAAGTGAACATGGATTACTAAAAACATCCATGTTCAGGTTGCCAAATGCTCTCATTTGAAAATTCTATTGGTGTCTCCATATTTGTTTCCTCCAAAGATTATATATTCAAACTCAACCCTGTTGAAAAAGACTAATCCTGTCATTCAATTTATTCTTTGCCTGATTTTGTAATGTCTCTATTGATGTCTTCTTTCCTTCATATTTTGCACAGTTCATCATTGTGACTGAATCTTCACATGTGGTGACATGTGAAGGTCTTTGAGGAAGGTCTTTGCCTCAGGCCACACCTTTGTGAAGCCTGAAGAAAACAGTTTTCAAATGGAAATGAGTGGACATCACCTGTGGCTCCCTGCTTAATTGCTTTTGAAAGGGATGTGTCTGAATCAGCATTTTTGCCCTGTGTGAGGCTGTGGCTTAGATTCTCAGCACCCTATGGATCTAAAGACAGATCCCTTGTGTGAATCCAAAACAAAAATGGCCAAAAGAGAACTCATTGTGGATGAAGTCTAACCAACTAAACTAACCAACTCACAGTGAAAGTAAATAACTTTTGAAGTGGAGGAGATCCCAGTAAACTTTGAAGTGGATACAGGGGCAATATATTCAGCCCTTAAGGCCACATTGGGCCCTCTATCAAATTAAAGGTCTCTAGTTCAATGGGCTAAGGGCAGTAAATATTGGGCTGTGACAACTAAGAGGATTATCCACCTGAGGAAAGGAAAAATCCATCACTCTTTCCTAGTAATCCCAGAATGCCCAGCCCCATTGATGGGTAGAGATCTGCTCACCAAGCTCTGGGCCAAAATAACTTTTAACCCTGAAGGCCCCCAAGTGGAATTTCTAAATCCTTCAGTAAATACTCCTATAGTCACGGCTCTAACAATGTCAGTAGAAAAATGTACATCTCCTCACTCACCTTGGTTCAAAGAAACTGCAGGCATTCCTGAAGAATCAAGAACAGAGTTTTCGACTAACCAACTCACAGCAAAAGGAAATATCTGAATGGGTAACAAAAGCCTGTCGGGTCCATCAATGGGTTAATGCTTACCCTTTCAAGCTTCCGGTAGGAAAGCACCTTCGAGGCACCAGACCAGGACAATTCTCGGAAGTGGACTTTACTGAAATTAGGCAGCAAGTTATGGACTTAAATATCTCCTAGTCTTTGTAGATACATTTTCATAATGGATTGAAGCCTTCCCAACAAAAAAAAAAAAAAAAAGAAAAGAAAAAACATGGCGCAAATGGTGGTCAAGATGATTCTGAAAGATATTTTTCCAAGATATGGCCTGCCTACAGTAATAGGGTCTGATAATGGACCGGCATTCATGGGCAAGATAGGTCATGGGTTAACCATTACCCTGGTGATTAATTGGTAGTTACATTATGCTTATAGACCTCAGAGCTCAGTATAGGTAGAAAAAATAAATAGAACCATTAAAGAGACCATAATTAAATTAAGCTTAGAGACCTGCATAAAAGATTGGACTATGCTCCTGCCTTATGCACTGTTTCATGCAAGAAATACTCCCTCTGTTTCTTTGTGTAACCGCTCACCCTGTGAAATTCTCTGTGGTGCCCCTCCTCCAGTAAGGAACCTAACCCCAACTCTAAGACATAACGATCCCTTACACACCCCCTTGCTTGACAGACTTAAAGCTCTTGAAAGAACTCAGTGATACCTGTTAAAACAGCTGGCCATGGCCTATGAACCTGGCGACGAGGGGACTCCACATTGATATCAAGTTAGAGACTTCATCTACATAAGACGACATCAGGTGTCATCCCTGGAACCCCACTGGAAAGGATCATACCAGGTGCTACTTATAACACCTACAGTGGTAAAGGTAGACGGAATCACTTGCTGAATCCATGCCTCTCATCTCAAGCCTGAGCCCTGTCCAGACTCTTGCTGGATACTGGAAATGACTGGTAACCCTTTCAAATTGCGTATTCGGCGTGTGGATAAGGCTATAGACTCTCCCCTTGGCCACCAGTATTCCTAACCCTCATCAGCCCATTCAGCAGTGATGGCTGATAACAAATCCTCATTGACAAGAAGAATGGTCTATCATGCATACAGCCCCCTTAGGGACCTGGTGGCCATCTCAACACCCAGACATTTGTCATCTGGCTATAGGTTTTTCCTATTGGGATATCCCTGATAAAGCGGATCCCACTAAAATTCCACTAAATCCTTTCCGTATCATAGATAATGGAAACAAACATTATGGATGTAGGGACATGCGAGCCAAATGCATGTTGGCTAGCCTAGATTACTATGTCTGCCCAGCATACTATCAAAGCCACAAACAGCCTCGGCTGTGTGGGGGAAAGCTGACTTCTTCTGTAAGTCATGGGGATGTTAGCATACAGGGACTGCCTGGTGGAATCCAAACTCCTCATCAAATTCAGTACCCAGCATTGGCCATATTACCAATTAGACAACGGAAACCCCCTTGCTGAGGTAGCAGGTACGGAGGTACCCCTCCACCCAGACACTCCTCTCTTCTCCTGTCAGTGCACGCAACGGGTTCTAACAGGTCCTCTTAGCAGCTAACCCAAAGCTCAAACCAGCTGAGGAGAACCCTCAGACCCCTATCCAAGATGTAATGAAAATGGCCTTTAAAGTTGCTTTGTCATCAATGAAAACAGGTGACTAAGAATTTAAAGTATCTCACAGGCTTTTTGGGATACTCATTCCCGTCGTCCCCTCTGCTCTACATGTTCTTGTGCTTAAGTTTTTGTTGCTAGGAAAATCTCAAACCCCTTTCCCAATATTCTTTTACATCTCTCCTTCCTCATTCTCAGATCCACGGAGCTGCTCTCAGCCTTGCCTTCCACGTCTTCCTCTCTGTACCAGGCCCACAGAAAAGTCTTAAATGACCTTCTCCAGAAGTCCTCACCATGGCTGACTTTAGGACTTTCAGCAAAAGAGTCCCTATAAAAGAGTTCACTGTAGATAAACTTCCTCTTTTCGTGTTGCCCTGGTCTATTTGGCAACTGGCTAAAAAATCAGCACTACTAAGCTAGACACACCCTTACTAGTTTTTCACAAAATATGTGAACAAGGCCTCTGACCTTGAGTTGGACTTCACAGAGATGGCTACAATTCTAAGATAAAGAAGTTACCAACTAGGCTTCATGGTAACAACTGTCAGGGAGAAAAAAAAAAGCTCTCCCCCTTTCAGGTGTCCTTGAAAATTTAACTTGCCCACAACAGAGGAAAAAATAACAGAAACAAAAACTGATTTTTGTGAACTTCTGCAGACTGTGAACTTCTGAGCCCCTTCCCTTACATGTTGGGTAGAAATTCTGAAACTACCTAAACTTGAGGTTCAGGGGATTAATTGATTACAACAGAAGCAATGTGCTCTAAATCCGTTTACAACCAAATAGGACTGTTTCTTTGTCTTTGGTGCTATCTTAGGTGCCTTGCCTTGTCCGTCATTACAACAGTTTCATTCTATATACTTAAACATTGTTTATGTTTTCATGAAATGGTCAACAGATGTGATTAATTATGTAATGGTGCAGATGTTTCCCAGAGTGCTCAATGATGATGCAGGTCCATTTAAGGATCAAATAGGAGGGCATAAAACCCAGTTCCACCAGGAACCTGTATCTCTCACTTTAGCCATCCTATTAGGCAGAGGAGTTGCTGCAGGAGTGGGAAAAGGAACCACTGCCCTAGTCCATGGGATGCAACAAATGCTCCAATTAGAAGCAGCAATAGACCAAAACTTAAAGACAATAAAACCTCCATCACAGCTTTACAGGAATCTTTAACCTCTCTCTCTGAAGTTGTTTAAAGAACAGGCGAGGGTTAAAACATCCTCTTCATGAGAGAAGGGGGACTATGTGCTGCATTGAGGGAAGAATGTTGTTTTTATGCTGACCATACTGGAGTTGTAAAAGAATCTATGAGTAAATTAAGAAAATGCCTTGAAGAGCGTCAACGAGAGACAGAGGCCAAAAAAGTGTGGTTTGAGTCTTGGTTAACACCGTCCCTCTTGTTAACTATGCTTTCATCAGCCCTGGCCAGTCCATTAATAATCCTAATATTATTGCGAACTGTGGGACCCTGTTGGCTCAACCATGTAGTTTCCTTTCTCCAAGCTCAAATTGGACAAGTTAAACTTATGGTAATCAGACAACAATATACCCCACTAGCAAAACAATAAGTGGGGAATGAAAGGTTAATAAAATAGGTATTTTTCACTTCCTGTTTTTCTGTATGCTTAACAAAACACTGTTGAAATCTTGAGAACTGTCCCCAACTGCCAAACTGCAGAATGTACTCAATCACCCGGTTGAAAAGCAATCCGCCACTCGCACTGACCCATCAATAAACTTCCATCGCTGCCTTCTCCAAGGAAAGTACATAAGCTCTGCTTAAGCTGTTCTCAGGGCTCTCTGCTCTATTGAAGTGAGCTCTGTGCCCCAGCATGCTGGACCCACAATAAAACCTTTGTTGTTGAATGAGACACTCTCTTGGTGGTCTTTTCCTCCTATGCTGACCTGATCATTACAATATTTCACCGCTATATTCTTATAAATATTGCAGGTTACCAATACCATTATTCATCCAGCAAAATGATTCCTAACAAAAATCGAACAAGTTATTAATCCTAACCATATCATCTTCCCTCAATCTAACTTAACAGAACAGCAGGCACAGACTTGGTCTTACAATACAGGAATGTAGGGGATCTTTCACCTGCTGAGAACCTCAAAGGTCCATGCAGATATGATCCCTGGAGAATATGTAGGCAGCTATGAAGGACCTGAGAGAGCAAAAGTCATCTTCCATGGCAAACAACCTGGTCAGGATGAAGGGATGTGTCTGAATCAGCCTCTCTCTTCTTAATGTAGAGAAGATGGAACAAACCAGGCCTGTGTGGAGAGTTGTTCCCGGGTGCCTATGGTTGATATACCATTCTAACTTGTAAAACTGTAACAGGTAGTAGGGGCAGCCTGCATCTCATGGGACCCTTGGAAGCAACTGTTAGGACAAAGTGGTTTCCAAGGCAGTGACCTCATTCATTTCCTGAAGGAAGTGACCTCACCTCACTTCCTTGTTGATGGAACTCTTGAACTTGGGATCCAGGAAGGCAGGCACCCAGAGCCAGTCCCAGTCTCAGTCCCAGTGTTCTCACTTGTTTGTATTTACCAAAGACAGAATCAGTCTTTCTTGGTACCTACTGATGTGAGGATGGCAAAATGCCAAGAGAGTTCTTAAGAGGGGCCTTTCCTGGGAAACAAGGTAGTTGCTCACTGCTGGCTCCTGACAACTTCACAGAGTTGGCTAAGTAGAACAGATCTGAGACAGGGCATGCCATTTTGATGGAACATACTATGGCCCACAAGTCAGAGGACACTCCAGATATTCTCAGAATTACTAGGGGTAAGGAGGTGCCTTTGTGGGTCTGGGTGTAGTTTTATGATTTTCCCTTGTTCTGAGAATAGGTAGGAAAGGCGGTTTTTTTGGATTTAGTGAACCTTTTCTAGGAAGTCCTTTGACAAGGCGAGTGTTTCTGTGTCTGTATATTCCACTGTGTCCGTGGTTGTAGACATTAGAAAAGAGAATTCATCAATGGATGTTTCCTGTCTAGTAGAAAGCTTCCCAGCATTCATCCTGCCCAAATTATGAATGGACTGCGACTTCCCTTATCGATGGGCTACACCTGCTATTTTCCTAAGTTCCTGTTTTCTTCCTGAATTCTGGCCACTCTCCAGAATAGGCTCATGGTTTTGTGTCCAAGTTATGTACCACCTCCAAGCTCTGTGAAATGGCCATGTACTGGATAGCTGAAGGAAATGGCAAGCATCTCAGAAACCTCAGAAATCACTTGGACCCGGAAAGTCTTATTGGAGAAACCCTGATTTGTGCCTTCTTCTTACCTATTTTTCTGTTGCCCTGAATGTCAGGAAGGTCTTTGCCTCAAGCCACCCCTTTGTTAAGCCTGAAGAAAAGAGTTTTCAAATGGAATTGAATGGGCATCACCTGTGGCTTTTTGCTTAATTGCTTTGAAAAGGATGTGTCTTATTCAGAATCTTGGCCCTGCGTGAGGCTTTGGCTTAGAGTCTCAGCACCTGATGGATCTAAAGAAAGATTCCATGTGTACATCCAAAACGAAATTGGCCATAAGAGCAGTCTTTGTCGATGAAGTCCCTCGCATTCCTCTGTAAGTTTTCTAACCTCCATCAAGTAAGAATAGGGATCCTTTGGGTCAAATGAGTTCCTCAATGTCCTGCAGAGGCTAGCCCATCGGTGCTTGGGTTTTCTCATGACTCCAAGTCACATAAAGAATCTAAAACCCATAGTCAATAGGCCTCAAATTGGAGAAGTGGAGCAGTATTAATGGCAGGCCTATTTGATCACTCCTGGTTCACAGAAAGGATGTCCAGGCCACCCTGAATTTAGGCAATTGAGGGGCAAGGGAGATTATTTTGGACACTGTCTTTGGCTGAGCCCCTCATGGAAACCTCCAGCCAGAAGTTATGTTGAATGTCTAAATGGAAGAAGATGAGGGTCATGTGGGAGTGTTTTGATTTTAATAGTGGTCATTTGTGTGTCAGTTGGAAGAGATGACTGGGTCCACCTGGGCTTGAACTCTAGTGTGATTCCCCGTAGAGACTGAGTTCTGGAACTGACCTCAGGAAAGTATTGCCATGAATTTTGTTCGGATTTTAGGAGGCCAAGCATGAGATTCGCACTTGGAAACTGAGATCTAGGCCCAGGGTGGCTTTTCACAGAGCACTGGGAATCTCAGCCAGGATATCACATGATTTTATTTTGAAGGACTTGGCAGCCATAGTTGAGAGTCAAAACACACATGTACCTCACATCGTAGACCTCAATGCACCTTGCTTCATGTGACCTTTTGGCTACTCTTTGGGAAAACTTCCCTCTGAGAGATCTCCAGAGCTTTCAGTGAAATGAGCATCCTCAACATTTAATTGTTTCTGAATGCACTGAAACCCACATTGCCTCCAACTTCATCCTTGAAATATGGCTTGATAAATACCATGAAATTTTTAAAAATTTTCATGAAGAGGTGGCACTGGAGAACCTTTGAATATCCTGTTGCTGATTATGAGTATACCAGTCACTGCCTTGATTGACAGGGTTTCAAGAAAATGGTGTAGAACCGAGAAGCCAGTATGTTGGAGGCTGGTGAGTAGTGGGCCTATAGCCGTCGTTGGCAGGTGTATGATGGAACATCTGTGGTGGGGCCATGTACATCAGCCATTGTCTTCCAAATGGCTTTTGGCTGACAAAGTGCAGCCATCAGACCCTTATATGTAATGGCATCTTGTTATATGGAGAGGTTTCAGGGCAATGTTCAGAATCAGGTTGCTATGGTCAAAGGGCAAGCTATGAGGGATAGAACCTTGGTTGGTGCATTCTCCTGCAGACCCTGACCCACCACACGTGAAAGAACTCCCTCCAGCACTGTGTTTCAGTTGACTTCCTTGTATTTCTAGAAGCAAATACCAAACTACCTGTGCAGCAGGAAGAAACCCCATAAAATGTGGAGGATGACCAAATGGCTTCAGAATTCCCACGGGGATACACATAGCCGTCAGTGGCCCCAGTTTACCTACAAAGATTGAACTCAACACTGCTACCTCATGTTCATTGGAAAATATTAAACCATGTCCTCCAGGTCACATAGATGCTGACCCAGCTTTGATAGTCTCATTACAAAGGAAGCTAAAGCTCCTGACAACACATATATTTCAAGTGCCCAAACTCAGAGGCAGTTTCTCAAGAAGTATTTAGGCCAGCAAAGCTCCATGTTTGTGGAGTGTTTACCGTGTCCCTTACTTTTGGAAAGTACTCTACCACCTCCAAGGTTTTAAACTTTTGAGCATATTCTTATCCAGATATTTATTCCTAGATTTTCTAACTCTTCACCTCTAAAGATATATTACTTGGGGCGAGGGTAATTTCAAGGCATTGTTCTGGATGAGAGTGGGAAAATTTTTGTGTAGCACATATTTGCACACACATTGGGTTCATTTTCCAATTTTCCATTTGAAATACCAAAATCCCTGACACTAACCAATACCCTACTAGACTCTGACTACTAATCCTCATATGATCGAGAAAAACAACCCAAACAGAATACAATTACAAGCATTTCAGAGGAGGCATGGTGTATAGTTGCACTTGCATTTTGCATTATATAAGGTAGCAGTTATTAATCTAGTCAATTTTGTGTTGAAATAGTTCTCCATGTGTTTTTTTTTTCAATTATTTTATTTCAGTTTATTTTATTGTATTTTTTTTAGTTGGTTTTTCAAACCTTACAAAGCTCTTGACATATCATATTTCATACATTAGATTCAATTGGGTTATGAACTCCCATTTTTACCCCAAATACGGATTGTAGAATCACATCGGTTACACATCCACATTTTGCATAATGCCTTATTAGTAACTTTTGTATTCTGCTACCTTTCCTATCATCTACTATCCCCCGTCCCATCCCCTCCCATATTCTCTCTCTCCCCCATCTACTGTAATTCATTTCTCTCCTTGTTTATTTTCCCATTCCCCTCACAATCTCTTATATGTAATTTTGTGTAACAATGAGGGTCTCTCTCGATTACCATGCATTTTCCCTTTTCTCTCCCTTCCCCCCCAATTCAAGTCTCTGTTTAATGTTAATCTTTTCTTCATGCTCTTCCTTCCTGCTCTGTTCTCAGTTGCTCTCATTATATCAAATAAGGCATTTGGTATTTGTTTTTTTTAGTGATTGGCTAGCTTCACTAAGAATAATCTGCTCTAGTGCAATCCATTTCCCTGCAAATTCCATGATTTTGTCATTTTTTAGTGCTGAGTAATACTCCTTGGTGTAAAAATGTCACATTTTTTTTTATCCATTCATCTATTGTAGAGCATCTGGGTTGGTTCCTCAGTCCAGCAATTGTGAATTCTGCTGCAATGAACATGGATGTTGCAGTATCCCTGTAATACGCTCTTTTCAGGTCTTCAGGGAATAGTCTGAGAAGGGCAATAGCTGGATAAAATGGTGGTTCCATTCCCGGCTCTCCCAGGATTCTCCATACTGCTTTCCAAATTGGGTGCACCAGTTTGCAGTCCCACCAGCAATGCACAAGAGTAACCTTTTCCCCACATCCTCACCAGAACTTGTTGTTGTTTGGCTTCATAATGGCTACCAATCTTACTGGAGTGAGATGGTATCTTAGGATGGTTTTGATTTGCATTTCTCTGACTGCTAGAGATGGTGAGAATTTTTTCATGTACTTATTGATTGATTGTATGTCCTCCTCTGAGAAGTGTCAGTTTAGGTCCTTGGCCCATTTGTTGATTGGGTTATTTGTTATTTTATTGTCTAATTTTTTGAGTTCTTTGTATACTCTGGATATTAGGTCTCTATCTGAAGTGTGAGGAGTAAAAATTTGTTCCCATGATGTAGGCTAACTATTTACCTCTCTTATTGTTTCTCTTGCTAAGAAAAAAATAATTCAGTTTAAGTAAGTCCCATTTGTTGATTCTTGTTATTAACTCTTGTGCTATGGGTGTCCTATTAAGGAATTTGGAGCCCGACCCAACAATATGTAAATCGGAGCCAGTTTTTCTTCTAACAGATGCAGAGTCTCTGATTCGATATCTAGCTCCTTGATCCACTTTGAGTAAACTCTTGTGCATTGTGAGAGGAGGGGATTCAGTTTCATTTGTTTGCAGATGGATTTCCAGTTTACCCAACACCATTTGTTGAAGATGCTATCCATCCTCCATTGCATGCTTTTAGTTCCTGTATCAAATATAACATAGTTGTAGCTTTGTGGATTAGTCTCTTGTGTCCTGTATTCTGTACCATTGGTCTACCCGCCTCTTTTGGTACCAGTACCATGCTGTTTTTGTTACTTTTGCTCTGTAATATAGTTTGAAATCTGGTATCACTATACTGCCTGATTAACACGTCCTGCTTAGAATTGCTTTTGTATTTTGGGGTCTTTTATTTTTCCATATGAATTTCATGATTGGTTTATCTATTTCTACAAGAAATGCCATTGGGATTTTGATTGGCATTGCATTAAAACTATAGAGAACTTATGATAATATCGCCATTTTGATGACGATAGTTCTGCCTATCCATGAACAGAGTATATATTTTCATCTTCTAAGATCTTCTATTTCTCTCTTTAGGGTTCTGTACTTTTCATTGTATAAGTCTTTCACCTCTTTTGTTAGGTTGATTCCCAAGTATTGTTTTTTTTTTGAAGATATTGTGAATGGAGTGGTTGTCCTCATTTCCCTTTCAGAGGATTTGTCGCTGATATATAATTCTTTACTGGTCACACGGATATCTGAGTTTTGTGAGATGTTTTGTATGGACTGTTTTTCAGAAGGGTTATTTCCATTTCAGAAGATTTGTCGCTGATATACAGAAATGCCTTTGATTTATGCGTGTTGATTTTATATCCTGCTACTTTGCTGAATTCATTTATTAGTTCTAGTAATTTTTTGTAGACCCTTTTGGGTTTTCTATGTATAGAATCATGTCACCAGCAAATAGTTATAATTTAAGTTCTTCTTTTCCTATTTTTATGCTTTTGATTTCTTTTGTCTGTCTAAATTGCTCTGGCAGTGTTTTGAGAACTATATTGAATAGAAGTGGTGATAGAGTGCATCCCTGTCTTGTTCCAGATTTTAGAGAGGATGCATTGAATTTTTCTCGATTCAGAAAATTAGCCTGAAGCTTAACATAGATAGCTTTTACAATGTTGAGGTAAGTTTCTGTTATCCCTAATTTTTCTAATGTTTTGAACATAAAGGGATGCTGTACTTTGTCGAATGCTTTTTCTGTGTCTATTGAGATGATCATATGGGTCTTATCTTTAAGTATATTGATGTGGCGAATAACATTTATTGATTTCCATATATTGAAACATTTTTGCATCTGAGGGATGAAGCCTACTTGATCTTAGTGCACAATTTTTTTGGTGTGCCTTTGTATTCGATTCCCCAGAATTTTATTGAGGATTTTTGCATCTAGGTTCATCAGAGATATTGGTCTGAAGTATTCTTTCGTTGAGGTGTCTTTGTCTGGTTTTGGAATAAGGGTGATGTTGGCCTTATAGAATGAATTTGGAAGAGCTCCCTCTTTTTCTATTTCCTGAAATAACTTGAAAAGTATTGGTATTAATTCTTCTTTAAAGGTTTTGTAAAACTCCGCTGTATACTCATCCGGTCCTGGGCTTTTCTTGGTTGGTAGTCTTTTGATTGCTTCTTCTATTTCATCCATTGTTATTGGTCTGTTTAAAATGTGTGTATCCTCCTGACTCAGTCTGGGCAAATCATATGTCTTAAGAAATTTATCGATGTCTTCACTATTTTCTATTTTATTGGAATATAGGTTTTAAAAATAACTTCTAATTGTCTTCTGTATTTCGGTAGAATCTGTTGTGATATTGGCTTTTTCATCCCGTATGTTAGTAATCTGTGTTCCGTCTCTTTTTCTCTTCATTAGCATGGCCAAGGGTCTGTCGATCTTATTTATTTTTTCGAAGAACCAACTTTTAGTTTTGTTAATTTTTTCTTTTTTTTTTCTTTTTTTAATTGGTTGTTCAAAACCTTACAAAGCTCTTGCTTGACATATCATATTTTATACATTAGCGTACATTAGCTTCAAGTGAGTTATGAACTTCCTTTTTAACCCCAAGTACAGATTGCATAATCACATGGGTTACACATCCACATTTTTACATAATGCCCTATTAGTTACTGTTGTATTCTACTCCCTTTCCTATCCTCTACTATCCCCCCTCCCGTCCCCTCCCATCTTCTCTCTCTATCCCATCTACTGTAATTCATTTCTCAGCTTGTTTATTTTTCCATTCCACTAACAACCTCTTATATGTAATTTAGTATAAAAATAAGGGTCTCCCTCCGTTTCCATGCAATTCCCTTTTTCTCTCCCTTTTCCTCCCACCTCATGTCTCTGTTTAATGTTAATCTTTTCTTCCTGCTCTTCCTCCCTGCTCAATTCTTGGTTGCTCTCATTATATCAAAGAAGACATTTGGTATTTGTTTTTTAGGGATTGGCTAGCTTCACTAAGCATAATCTGCTCAAGTGCCGTCCATTTCCCTGGAAATTCCATGATTTTTTCATTTTGTAGTGCTGCGTAATACTCCATGGTGTATAGATGCCACATTTTTGTAATCCATTCATCCATTGAAGGACATCTGGGTTGGTTCCACAGTCTAGCTATTGTGAATTGCGCTGCTATGAACATTGATGTGGCAGTATCCCTGTAATATGCTCTTTTAATGTCTTCAGGGAATAGTCCGAGAAGAGCAATAGCTGCATCAAATGGTGGTTCCATTCCCAGCTTTCCCAGGATTCTCCATACTGCTTTCCAAATTGGCCGCACCAATTTGCAGTCACTAGCAATGTACAAGAGAACCCTTTTCTCCACATCCTCGCCAGCACTTGTTGTTGTTTGAATTCATAATGGCTGCCAATCTTACTGGAGTGAGATGGTATCTTAGGGTGGTTTTGATTTGCATTTCTCTGTCTGCTAGAGATGGTGAGCATTTTTTCATGTACTTGTTGATTGATTGTATGTCCTCCTCTGAGAAGTGTCTGTTCAGGTCCTTGGCCCATTTGTTGATTGGGTAATTGGTTATCTTATTGTCTAATTTTTTGATTTCTTTGTATATTCTGGATATTAGGGCTCTATCAGAAGTGTGAGGAGTAAAGATTAGTTCCCATGATGTAGGCTCCCTATTTTCCTCTCTTATTGTTTCTCTTGCTGTGAAAAAACTTTTTAGTTTAAGTAAGTCCCATTTGTTGATTCTTGTTATTAACTCTTGTGCTATGGGTATCTTATTTAGGAATTTGGAGCCCGACCCCACTATATGTAGATTGTAGCCAACTTTTTTTCTATCAGACGCAGAGTCTCTGATTTTATATTAAGGTCCTAGATCCATTTTGAGTTAACTTTTGTGCATGGTGAGAGGAGGGGGGTTCAGCTTCATTTTCTTGCATACGGATTTCCCATTTTCCCAACACCGTTTGTTGAAGATGCTATCCTTCCTCCATTGCATGCTATTAGCCACTTTATCAAATATATGATTGTTGTAACTTTGTGGATTGGTCTCTGTGTCTTCTATTCTGTACCATTGGTCCACCCGCCGGGTTTGGTACCAGTACCATCCTGTCTTTGTTACTATTGCTCTGTAATATAGTTTGAAATCCGGTATTGCTATACCACCTGATTCACACTTCCTGCTTTGAATTGCTTTTCCTATTCTGGGTCTTTTATTTTTCCATATGAATTTCATGATTGCCTTATCTATTTCTACAAGCAATGCCTTTGGGATTTTAATTGGCATTGCATTAAACCTATATAGAACATTAGGTAATATTGCCATTTTGATGATGTTAGTTCTGCCTATCCATGAACAGGGTATATTTTTCCATCTTCTAAGATCTTCTTCTATTTCTCCCTTTAGGGTTCTGTAGTTTTCATTGTGTAAATATTTCACCTCTTTTGTTAGGTTGATTCCCAAGTATTTTTTTTTTTTGACGATATTGTGAATGGAGTGTTTTTCCTCATTTCCATTTTAGAAGTTTTGTTGCTGATATACAGGAATGCCTTTGATTTATGCTTGTTGATTTTATATCCTGCCACTTTGCTTAATTAATTTATTAGTTCTAGTAGTTTTTTGTAGACCCTTTTGGGTCTTCTAGGTATAAAATCATGTCATCCGCAAATAGTGATAATTTAAGTTCTTCTTTTCCAATTTTTACGCCTTTTATTTCTTTCGTCTGTCTTATTGCTCTGGCCAGTGTTTCAAGAACTATATTTAATAGAAGTGGTGAGAGAGGACATCCCTGTCTTGTTCCAGATTTTAGTGGGATGCCTTCAATTTTTCTCCATTCAGAATGATGCTAGCCTGAGGCTTAGCATAGATAGCTTTTACAATGTCAAGGTAATTTCCTGTTGTCCCTATTTTTTCTAATGTTTTGAACATAAAGGAATGCTGTACTTTGTTGAATGCTTTTTCTGTGTCTATTGAGATGATCATATGGTTCTTATCTTTAAGTCTATTGATGTGGTGTATAACATTTATTGATGTCCATATATTGAACCATCCTTGCATCCCAGGGATGAATCCTACTTGATCATGGTGCACAATTTTTTTTTGATGTGCCTTTGTATCCGATTCCCTAGAATTTAATTGAGGATTTTTTCATCTAGTTTCATCAGGGATATTGGTCTGTAGTTTTCTTTCTTTGACGTGTCTTGTCTGGTTTCGGAATCAACCTGATGTTGGCCTCATAGAATGAATTTGAAAGAGCTACCTCTTTTTCTATTTCCTGAAATAACTTGAAAAGTATTGGTATTAATTCTTCTTTAAAGGTTTTGTAAAAGTCCGCTGTATACCCATCCGGTCCTGGGCTTTTCTTGGTTGGTAGTCTTTTGATTGCTTCTTCTATTTCATCCACTGATATTGGTCTGTTCGAATTGTGTGTCTCCACCTGACTCAATCTGGGCAAGTCCTATGTATTAAGAAATTTATCGATGTCTTCACTATCTTCTAATTCATTGGAATATAGGTTTTAAAAATAATTTCTAATTTTCTTCTGTATTTCTGTAGCATCAGTTGTGATATTGCCTTTTTCATCCCGTATGTGAGTAATCTGAGTTCTCTCTCTTCTTCTCTTTTTTAGCATGGCTAAGGGTCTGTCAATCTTGTTTATTATTTCGAAGGACCAACTTTTAGTTTTGTTAATTTTTTAAATAGATTCTTTTGTTTCAATTTCGTTGATTTCCGCTCTGATTTTAATTATTTCTTGCCTTCTGCTGCATTTGCTGTTGTTTTGTTCTTCCTTTTCTAGGGCTTTGAGATAAAGTGTGAGCTCATTAATTTGTTGGTTTTTCTTTTTTTTTTTTTTTTGAGGAATGACCTCCAGGCGATGAATTTCCCTCTTAAAAGTGCTTTCATTGTGCCCATAGATTCCGATAAATTGTGTCTGTATTTTCATTTATCTCTAAGAATTTTTTGATTTCCTCCTTGATGTCAGAAAAACTTTATGTCTGTAACCCCTTAATCATTCAGTAACATATTGTTCATTTTCCATGTGATATAGGATTTTTCCTTTCTTCTTTTATCATTGATTTCCAGTTTCATTCCATTTTGATCAGATAAAATGCATGGTATTCTCTCCACCCCTTTATCTTTACTGAGGGTTGCCCTATGGCCAAATATATGGTCTATTTTTGAGAAGGATCCATGTGCTGCTAAGAAAAAAGTATATCCACTTGATAATGGTTGATATATTCTATATATGTTAGTTAAGTCGAGGTTATTGATTGTGATATTGAGATCTATAATTTCTTTACTCAACATTTGTTTGGAGGATCTGTCCAATGGTGAGAGAGGTGTGTTGAAGTCACCCATGATTATTGTGTTGTGGTCTATTTGATTCTTGAACTTGAGGAGAATTTGTTTTTTGAACATTGCAGCACCAGTATTTGGTGCATAAATATTGATAATTGTTATATGTTGTTGGTGAATGGTTCCTTTTAACAGTATATAATGTCCTTCCTTATCTCTTTGGATTAACTTAGTCTTGAAGTCGATTTTATTCGATATGAGGATGGCCACCCCTGCTTGTTTGCGAGGGCTGTGTGTGGTATATTTTTTCCCAACCTTTCACCTTCAGCCTGTGTATGTCTTTTCCCGTCAGATGTGTCTCCTGGAGGCAGCATATTGTTGGATTTGTTTTTTTAATCCACGTTAGTAGCGTATATTGCTTTATTGGAGAGTTTAAGCCATTAATGTTTAGAGTTTCTTCTGATGTATGGTTTGTACTGCCAGCCATGTTTGATTATTTATCTTTTTTTAAATTTAGATTGTTTCTCCATAATTAGATTCCCCCCCCTCTGTCATTACCGAGGCACATCCCACTGATGATTTTGGTTGTTGTTTTTTATTTCTTCCTTGGGTAGTGTTTTGCTCAAGAGGCTTTGCAATGCTGGTTTTCTGGCTGCAAATTATTTTAGCTTTTATTTATCATGAAAGATTTTTATTTTGTTGTGTACCCGAAGCTTAATTTTGCTGGATACAGAATTCTTGGTTGGCATCCATTGTCTTTTTTTTTTTTTTTATGTTATCCCATATCTCTTGGATGTTTTTCTCGTGATTTTTTATCAGCCTTTCTGAGTTGGCTAGACTCTTTTCAAGATGATATATTATGTCTTCATTATCTGACGTTCTGGCTTCTACTTGCTCCACACTTTTAATGATACTCTCAGTTGAGTTTTTAATTTGGTTTATCGTTTCCTTCATTTCTAGAATGATTGTTTGATTTTTTTATAATTTCTATCTCCTGAGAAAGATGCTTATCTTCTTTTTTATCTGTTTATGTAATTCATTTTCAATGTGTTCTTTCACTGTTTGGATTTGCTGTCTTGTATCATCTTTAAGGTTCCATTCCATCTGTCTAAGGTATTCCTAGAGTTCTTTATATGACCATTTTTCTGAAGACTCTAGGTCCTTCTGAATATTTAGGCTGTCCTTCATTGTTTGTACTCCTTGTCTTTCTTGCTTGTTTATGCTTCTCTTGTTACTTCTTGTTTTGTTTGACTGCGGGGTTACTGTTTACTCTTATAAATTTATTTCATTCTTGGAAGGAAAGATATTAAAAGGAAAAAAAGAAGTCACTAAAGAGAATGAGAGTAGGCAGGTAGAATTCAAGAAAGGGAGAAAGAAAATTAAAAAGAAATGAAAAGACAAAAGAAAAAAATAGAAAATAAAGAAAGAAATATTTTTTTAAAAAAATAATAATGATAAAAAAATAAAAATTTAAATTTAAAAATAATAATAACCCTAGTACTGAAAGTAACATCAGTGAATGGTGCATACATATCTTAATATTTATACAGTTACTGACCCAGTTTAACATCAATGCATGTAGATTCCTATGGGACATTATTTGTATTTCGATGTTCATTTTTATTCAACACTGGTACATTACTATTTCTTCAGTTTATGCACACATTAGGATATATATTTCATCCACAAGTTCGCAAATTTATAGGAATTTGTTTCACTTTCAATCACTTCCTGCTTCAGGACACATGTATTCTTCCTTGTCTCCTGACTGGTCTTTTCATGAGACTTCTTTCCAAACACATAATTTTCGATTTCCATAATCACTTTTGAAGCAAAACTCACATCCCCTTCATGATAAATTATAACTCTGATATTACCATTAGATGTATAACTGTTTAAAATGAATGATTGTATACCAATATAAGATTTCTTATATACTTTCAGATATCAATTCATTCCATTATTTAAAGTAAAACCCGTTATATTTTTATTCACTGTATGTTCTATTAATTCATTATCTCTATATTCATAGACACAATGTACACCTCTTTGTACCCCCAATACTAATTTATACGTATTCAAAATATTGCTCCCAGAAACAGTGGAAGGAATACTCATGTCACCTGATCTGCATATACATTTAATCACAGAAATATTCTGAACAAAAAATGCAAAGTTCACACTTACGATTGTACCAAAGCCTAAATGGAAAGTAAACATGGATTACTAAAAACATCCATGTCCCGGTTGCCTAATTTTCTCAAATGTCAATCCTATTGGTGACTACATATTTGTTTCTTCTTAAGATTATATATTCAAACTCAACCCTATTGAAAATGTCTAATTCTATCCCTCACTTTATACATTGCCTGATTTCATAATGTTTCTATTGCTATCAGCTTTCCTACATATTTTCACAGTTCATCATTGTGACTGAATCTTCACATGTGCTGATATTTACATTCACACTCTAATTGATAACTTATTGCTGAAGAACTGTTGTTCCAAATCAAATACTCACTCTTCTTCCTAAACCTACTATCTTCCTAATCCTACTGACTATCCCTTTTTGACTGAATGTTCCCTTCTACATTCAATCATCCAAGGTACAATGTCTTATGCCATTGTGTATCGATTTATCTGAGAAACCTGTGCAGAATGTAATTCAACGTTAACTATACCAATCAAGGGCCCAATGACATTCTGGGCTTCAAATATTACTTAGATTTCTTTTTTCAAACATATATTTCACCTCTATATTTTTATAAATTTTGCAAGTTCCCAATTACATTAATGATCCAGCAGAATGATTCCTAACCCAAATGGAACTTGTTATTAACCCTAACCATACACTGTTCCTTCAATCTAAGTTTACAGAAGAGCAGGGACAGTGTTGGTCTTCCAATACAGAAATGTAGTAGATCTTCCATCTGCTGAGAACCTCAAAGCTCCATGCAGAAATCATCCTTGGAGAAGATGTAGACAGCTGTGAAAGACCTGAAAGAGCAAAAGTCATCTTCCATGGGAAACAACCTGGTCAGGATGAAGGGTTGTGTCAGAGTCAACTTATCTCTTCTTAATGTAGAGAAGATGGACCAAACCAGGCCTGTGTTGGTAGCTGTTCCTGGGTGCCTATGGTTGTTATACCATTCTAAATTGTGAAAGTGTCACAGGAAGTAGGGGCAGCCTCCATCTCAAGGGACCGATGGAAGCAACTGATAGGACAAAGTGGTTGCAAAGGCAGTGATCTCATTCATTCCTGAAGAAAGTAACCTCACCTCACTTCTTTGGTGGTGGAACTCTCTGAACTTGCGATCCAGGAAGCCAGGCACCCAGAGCCAGTCCCAGTCCCAGTCCCAGTGGTCTCACTTTTTTGGATTTACCAAAAACAGAGTCAGTCTTTCTTGGTACCTACTAATGTGAGGAGGCCAATTGTCAGGAAAGCTCGGAAGAGGGGCTTTTTCTGAGAAATCAGGTAGTGGCTCACTCCTGGCTCTTGACAACTTCACAGAATTGGCCAAGGAGACCAGATGTGAGACAGGACAGGACATTTCGCGGATCATAGTATGGCCCATCATTCAGAGGATACTCCGGATAGTCACAGACCTATTTGGGGGGAGGAGGTGCCATTGTGGGTGTGGGTGTGGGTTTGTGGTTTCGTCTCATGTTCTGAGATTAGGTAGGAAAGGTGGTTTGTTTGGTTTGGAGCGAACTAATTCTAGTAAGTCGTTTGACAAGGGAAGTGTTTCTTTTTCTGTGTATCACACTGTGTCCGTGGTTGTAGACATTAGAAAAGAGAATGCATCAGTGGATGTGTCCTGTCTAGTAGAAAGCTTCCCAGCATTCATCCAGCCCAATGTATGAATGGACTGTGGCTTTCCATATCGATGGGCAATACCTTCTACCTTCCTAACTTGTTGTTTTCTTCATGAATTCTGGCCACTCTCCAGAATAGGCTCATGATTTTGTTTCCAAGTTATGTACCACCTCCAAGCTCTGTGACATGGCCATGTACTAGATAGTTGAAGGGAATGGCAAGCATGTCAGAAAACTCAGATATCAGTGTGACCAGTAAAGTCTCAGTGGAGAAACCCTGCTTTTGGCCATTTGCTTACATATTGTTTTGTTGCTCTGAGAGTCAGGAACGTCTTAGTCTCAGGTCACTCCTCTGTGAAGACTGAAGAAAAGAGTTTTCAAATGGAAAGAAATAGGCTTCATCTGTGGCTCTTTTCTTAATTAATTAGGAAAGAGATGTGTCTGAATCAGCCTCTTTGCCAAGTGTGATTCTTTGGCTTAGATTCTCAGCACCTGATGGATATAAAGAAAGATCCCATGTGTGCAACCAAATCCAAAATGGCAAAAAAAGACGTCATTGTGGATGAAGTCTCTTGCCTTCCTCTATAAGTTCCTGATTTCCATCAAGTGAGATAGAGATCATTTGGGTCAAATTAGTTCTTAAAAGCCATTAAGAGGCTATCCCATAGGTGCTTGGTTTTACTCATCTCTCCAATTCACATAAAGTATCTGTACCCGACACTCAGTAGGCCTCAAATTGGAGAAGTAGAGCAGTATTAAGGGCAGGCCTATTTGATCACTCCTGGTACACAGAAAGGGTGTACAGGCCACCATGGATGTAGGAAAATGAGGGGCAACGGAGCTAATTTTGGACACTGTCTTGGGCTGTGCTAATGCTCTCAAATGTCAATCCTATTGGTGAGTACATATTTTTTGCTTTCTAAGATTATATACTCAAACTCAACCCTGTTGAAAATGTCTAATCCTATCACTGACTTTACACTTATCCTGATTTCATAATGTCTCTAAGGATATCTGCTTTCCTACATGACTGACTCTTCACTTGTGTTGACATTTACATTGACTCTCTAATTGAAACCCTATTGCTAAAGAACTTTTGTTCCAAATCCTATACTCTCTCTTCTTCCTAAACCTACTGACTATCTTTCTAATCCTTCTGCCTATCACTTTTTGAATGGATGTTCTCTTCTACATTCAGTCATCCAAGTAAAGGTCGGGCAAGTGTTGAAGGAGGAGACAACCAAGAGACTATCTCATGCAACAGCAAAGGTTTTATTGGGGGTCAAGCATGCTGGGGCTCAGAGCTCACTTGAGTAGAGCAGAGAGCCCTGAGAACAGCTTAAGCAGAGCTTATATACTTTTCTTGGAGAGGGCAGGGAGGGAAATTTATTGATGGGTCAGAGCAAGTAGGCGGTTTGCATTCAAACAGATGAGGGAGTACATTCTGCAGTTTGGCAGTTGGGGACAGCACATTCTGGGAACAAGTTTAGCAAACAGTTTGCAAGTCTTCAACAGTGTTTTTCTTAAGCATACAGAAAAACAGGAAGTGACAAGTACATATTTTATCAACCTTTCATTCCCCACTTCTTCTTCTGGCTACTTTTAATCATAAAAGTGACCGTTGGGGGGTGTCACATTCTATGTCTGCTAGTGGGGTATTACCATAAGTTTAACTTGTCCCATTTGAGCTTGGATAAAAGAAATTACATGGTTGAAGAAACAGGGTTTTATTGTTAGCAATAATATGGGGATTTTTATTGGACCGGCCAGGGTTGATAAAAACGTAGTTAAAGAGGGGGACTGTGTAATCCAAGACTCAAACCACCCTTTTGGGGCCTCTCTCTCTCGTTGACGCTCTTCAAGGCATCTTTTTAATTTACTCATAGATTTTTTTTTACAACTCCAGTATTGTTGAAATAAAAACAACATTCTTCCCTCAATGCAGCACAAAGGCCCTCTTCTCTCATGAAGAGGAGGTCCAACCCTCGACTGTTCTGTAAAACAACTTCAGAGAGAGAGGTTAAATATTCCTGCAAAGCTGTGATGGAGGTTTCTAAAATCTTTAAGTTTTGATCTATTGCTGCTTCTAATTGTGTCATTTTTTGTGTCCCATGGACCAGGGCAGTGGTTCCTGTACCCAACCCTGCAGCAATTCCTATTCGTAATAGAATGGCTAACGTGAGGAATATATGATCCCAGTGGAACCGGGTTTTATGCCCCCCTCTTTGATCTTCAAATGAACCTGCATAATCATAGAGCACTCTGGGAAACCACTGCACCAATACACAATTAATCACATTTGTTGACCATTTTATGAAAACATAAACAATGTTTAAGTATATAGAATTATACTGTTGTAGGGATGGACAAGGCAAGACACCTAATATAGCACCAAAGACACAGAAACAGTCTTATTTGGTTGCAACCAGATTCAGAGGGCATTGCTTCTGTTGTAATCAATTAATTTCCTGAAACCCAAGTTTAGGTAGTTTCAGAATTTTGTACCCAACATGTAAGGGAAGGGGCTCAGAAGTTCACAGTCTGCAGAAGGTCACAAAAAGCAGTTTTTGTTTCTGTTTTTTTCTCAGTTCGGGGCATGTCAACTTTTAAAGGACACCTGGGTGGGGGAGAGCTTTTGCTTCCCTTTCTTTTTTTTCCCCTGCCAGCTGTTTCTATGCAGCCCAGTTTGTAACTTCTTTATCTTAGAAATGTAGCCATCTCCGTGAAGCTCCAGCTCAAGGCCAGAGGCCTTTTTTCACATACTTTGTGAAAAACTACTAAGGGTGTGTCTAGATCAGGAGTGCTGAATTTATCAGCCAGTTGCCAAGTAGACCAGGGCAACAGGAAAAGAGGAAGTTTATCTACAGTGAACTCTTTTATATGGACTCTTTTGCTGAAAGTCCTAATGTCAGCCATCATGAAGACTTCTGGAGAAGGTTAGTTAAGACTTTTCTGTGGGCCTGGTATAGAGGGGGATGTCTGGGAAGGCAGGGCTGAGAGCAGCTCCATGGATCTGAGAATGAGGATGGAGACATGTTAAAGAATATTGGGAAAGGGGTTTGACATTTTCTAGCAACAAAACTTGAGCAGTAGAACAAGTAGAGCAGAGGGGAAGACAGGAATGAGTATCCCAAAAAGCCTGTGAGGGACTTTAAATTCTTAGTAACATGTTTACATTGATGACAAAGCAACTTTTAAGTCCATTTTTATTATATATAGGATAGGGGTCTGAGAGCTCTCCTCAGCTTGTTTGAGCTTTGGGTTAGCTGGTATAGGACCTGGTGGGACCCGTTGTGGGCACTGACATGAGAAGAGAGGAGTGAGTGAGTGGAGTGGTACCTCAGTACCTCTTACCTCAGCAAGGGGGCAATGGTCTGAGAACCGGCAAGGTTTGGGTTTTTGATCTAGTAATTGGAGGGGAGAAATCAAATTCCTGAGGTGGGTGTGACAGCAGAGAGTCTGGAGCAGAAGGCTGAGGGTGAGCATGTATTTGAGAAGCATAGTTCAGGATGTGAGCAAAGGAGGAAAAAGGCCTCCACATAGGGAAAACTTCTTTCACTCTTTTGAGCACTTGCAGAAGTTAAAAATGTCACGCAGAATTTGAGAATCTAGTGACCCCTCTGTGGGCCATTGGTTTTGGTTATCTAATTGGTAATATGGCCAATGCTGTGTACAGAATTTGATGAGGAGTTTGGGTTCCATCTGGCAGTCCCCGTATGCTCACATCCCCATGACTTACAGAAGAAGTTGGCTCTCCCCACAAACAGCCGTGACTGTTTGTGGCTTTGATAGTCTGCCTCGCAAACATAGTAGTCTAGGCTAGCCAACCTGCATCTGGCTCACGTGTCCCTACATCCATAATGTTTGTTTCCATTATCTATTTTACGGAAGGGATTTAATGGAATTTTAGTGGGATTCTCTATATCAGGTATATCCCAATAGGAAAAACCTATAGCCAGCTGACAAATGTCTGCGTGGAGAGGTGGCCACCATGTCCGTAAGGGGGCTGTATGTGAGATAGACCATACTTCTCGTTCAGTAGGATTTGTGATCAGCCATCGCTGCTTAACGGGCTGATGAGGGTTAGGACTACTTGTGGTCAAGGGGAGAGTCTATAGCCTTATCCACACGGTGAATGCACAATTTGAAAGTGTTACCAGTTTTTTCCAGTTTTCAGCCACAGTGTGGACATGGCGCAGGCTTGAGATGAGAGGCATCGATTCAGGATGTGATTCCATCTACCTTAACTGCTGTAGGTGTTATAAGTAGTACCTAGTATGCTCCTTTCCAGTGTGGTTCCAGAGATGACACCTGTTGTCGTCTTATGTAGATGAAGTCTCTTACTTGATATTGATGTGGAGTCCCCTCGTCCCCAGGTTGGTAGGCAGTAGCCATCTGTTTTCACAGGTATCCCTGAGTTCTTTCAAGAGCTTTAAGTCTGTCAAGCAAGGGGGTGTGGAAGGGATCGTTAGGTCTTAGAGTTGGGGTAGGACCCTTACTGGAGGAGGGGCAACATAGAGAATTTCATAGGGGGTGAGGTTACACAATGAAACAGAGGGAGTATTTCTTGCATGAAACAGTGCATAAGGTAGGAGCATAGTCCAAACTTTTATGCCGGTCTCTAAGCTTAATTTCGTTATGGTCTCTTTAATGGTTCTAATCATTCTTTCTACCTGTCCTGAACTCGGGGGTCTATAATCACAATATAACTTCCAATTAATCCCCAGGATCCTGGCTCACCCCTGACTTACCTGGGCCACGAACACCGGTCCGTTATCAGACCCTACTACTTTAGGCAGGCCTTTTCATGGAAAAATATGTTCCAGGATCTTCTTGACAACCATTTGCACTGTTTCATTTTTTTTTTCTTTTTTCTTTCTTTCTTTTTTCTTTCATTTTTTTCGTGGGGAAGTCTTCAATGCATCCTGAAAATGTATCCACAAAGACTAGGAGATATTTAAATCCATAACTTGCTTGCTTAATTTCAGTAAATTCCACTTCCCAGAATTGTCGTGGTCTGGTTCCTCGTAAGTGCTTTCCTGCAGGAAGCTGGGAAGGGTAAACATTAACCAATTGATTGACCCAACAGGCTTTTGTTACCCATTCAGTTATTTCGTTTCATTGTGAGTTGCTTAGTGGAAAACTCTGTTCTTGATCCTTCAGGAATGAATGCAGTTTCTTTGAACCAAGGTGAGTGAGTTGATGTACATTTTCTACTGACATAGTTAGAGCCATGATTATAGGAGATTTTACTGAAGGATTTAGAAATTCTACTAGGGGGCCTTCAGGGTTAAAAGTTATTTTGTCCCAGAGTTTGGTGAGCAAATTTCTGCCCATCAATGGGGCCAGGCATTCTGGGATTAATAGGAAGGAGTGAAGGATTTTTCTTTTCCCCTGGTCCATGGTCCTCTTAGTTGTCAAATTCCGATATTTACTGCCATTAGCCCCTTGAATTAGAGACCTTTTATTTGATAGAGGGCCCAATGGGGCCTTAAGGGCTGAGCATATTGCCCCTGTATCTACTTCAAATTTTACTGGGGTCTCCTTCACTTCAAAAGTTACCCTGAGGTTGGGGAGAGGATCTGAGCCCCGACTTTCTTAGTCATCCTCCAGATTCAAAATGTCTGGCTGGCATGACTGTCTCTTTCTAGGGCACTCTTTGGCCCAGTGTCCTTTGTCGTTATAGTAGATCCATTTATCTGAGGCGAGGGGTGGCCTCTAGTGTGGGCCCAGTTATCCCTTCCTGTCTCTATGTTTCTTAATTTCTGGCCTATTTGTTGTTATGACCAGGACCTTAGTCAATGCCTTAGTCTGTCTTTTGTTTCTTTTATCCTACCGTTGCTACCTTCTCTTCCTCAGTTTCTCCCTTATAGTATACCTTCTTGGCTTCTCTGACTAAATCTCTCAAAGTCATATCTTGTAATCCATCTAAGCATTGTAACTTTCTTTTAATATCCAGGGAAGCTTGCCCAATAAAGGCCATCATGACAGATGCCTTTTGATACTCTGACTGAGGATCGAAAGTAGTATATCTCCTATATGCCTCCCTTATTCTCTCTAGAAACATAGAGAGAGTTTCATCAGGCCCTTGAATATTCTCTCTTACCTTAGCCAAATTTGTTGGTCGCCTAGCGGCCACTAAGATACCCACTATTAGAGCCTGGCGATAAGTGGACAGATGTTCTCTACCTTCAAATGTGTTGGGGTCCCAGTTTGGTCGTTTCAAGGGAAAGCTGGCTTTGAATATGTTGGGAAGTTGTGTCAGTCACAAATCTGGTCCGAGGATGTTTTTTCTAGCATCCAGGAGGATTCTCTTTTGTTCCTATCTCATGAAGGGAGTCCCTAGATGTTGTTGGCAGTCATCCCAAGTAGGCTGGTGTGAAAACATCAATGACTCAACCAGACCTGGGAGCCGGGTTGGGTCCTTGGTAAAAGGTGGATTGTTATTTTTCCACTTATACAGGTCTCAATAGGAGAAAGGCTAATACTGGTAGGCTTGTATTTTTCCCCATGGCTGTCGTCAATCATTGGCCCATAGGGATGGAGGGGGAGCAACACAGGAGTTCCAGGGTTTTCAATCAATTGCCAGCAGTGAGTACCTTTAGCCGGGCCAGTTTCCTCCAGGGGAGGAAGGGCTGTGAGTGCCACAGGGGAGTTATCTGGAGGGCGCTGGGCTGGCTTAGCTTCCTCCAATGGGGGAGAGGCTGAGTCAGCAGAAGGGGAATCACTTCGAGTGTGTTGGGGGTTGAGGGACGAGGGCAGAGGATAAGGAGGGGGACGAGAGTCCAGTAGAGTCAAATCTTGTGACTCAGGAAGAACAGAGGGTGGAGGAGAAGGAGAAGCAGAGGGTTTGAGAGATCGTGGGGGAAGGAGTAGGAGCGGGAGCAGGGGCAAGGAAAGTCTATACCCATGAAAGAGGAGATTTGCAGAGGTCCTGCCAAGTTAAGTGATATGGCTGTTGATCCGGATGGCTATGTGGCCCTCTCTGAAAGACAATATCTCTGACTTTTTAAATTAGTGGGAAGTAGAAAGATCCTTCTAGGGGACATCCGAATCCAAAGCTGGGCCATTCTGAGGAACAGGGAGTCTGCCAGGTCCAGCGTTTTACAGAAAAAGAAAGATTCTGAGCCCTTAAGAGGACTTTGGTCCAGTGATCAAGGGTCAGGGAGAGAGGAATTGAAGTGATCTGTCCCATAATGAAAGATACACAAACAGTAAAAGCAACGACACACGACACAGACAAGAAAAGACAATAAAGACATGCAATGGACGTCCAACACTGAGACCAGGACTGAGTAGCTGGCAAAATCCAATGGGCTGGCAATACTGAATCTGAAACAAAATATCACTGAGTCGAGGAGACTCTTGTTTTTCGATTTTCCGAGTCCTCTGTGGCGTCCCCCAGGGACGTGGCCTGTGGCTCTGGTAACACGTCTGTCAGCCACCATCGAAGAGAACTCATGCTCTTCATCGACAGCCATTTTACAAAGCCCTAACTTGAAACCTGAAACCAGAAAGAGGCGCCCTACTTACCCCTAGAGGAGCCAGTTGGGGTCTCTCTTCCGCCACTGCCAGATCTCGGTGGAACCTAAATATGTAAAGGGAGTGTGAGCGTTGGTGGAAGAGACCACCAAGACACTGTCTCATGCAAAAGCAAAGGGTTTATTGGGGATCCAGCATGCTGGGGCTCAGAGCTCATTTGAATAGAGCAGAGAACCCTGAGAACAGCTTAAGCAGAGCTTATATACTTTCCTTGAAAAGGGCAGGGAGGGAAGTTTATTGATGGGTCTGGGAGAGTGAGCAGTTTGCGTGCAAATGGGTGAGGGAGTACATTCTGCAGTTTGGCAGTTGGGGACAGCACATTCTGGAAACAAGATTAGCAAACAGTTCTCAAGATTTCAAAAGTGTTTTATTAAGCATACAGTATAACAGGATGTGACAAGTACCTATTTTATTAATATTTCACTACTGACTATACTTTGCCAGATTTCCTAATGTCTCTATTGATATCTGCTTTCCTACATATTTTTCCCAGTTCATCATTGTGACTGACTCTTCACATGTGCTGATATTTATATTCACTCTATACCCGAAACCCTGTAGCTAAAGAAATTTTGGTCCAAATCCTATACTCAGTCTCTTTAATAAACCACCAACTGTCTTCCTAATCCTACTGACTATCCCTTTTTGACTGGAAGTTCTCTTTCAAAATCAATCATCCAAGGTACAAGGTCCTATGCAATTTTGTATCAATTTATCTGAGACATCTGTGAAGAAAATAAATCAAAGCTAAGTATCGCAATCAAGGGCCCAATTCCCTTCTGGGCTTCAAATCTTACCTATATTTGTGTTTTCATACTTATATTTCACCTATATATTCTTGTAAATATCACAGTTTTCCAATACCATTATTCATCCAGCAGAGTGATTCCTAATCCAAATCAAACCTGTTATTAACCCTAACCATACACTGTTCCCTCAATCTAACTTTACAGAAGAGCAGGGATAGAGTTGGTCTTACAATACAGGAATGTAAGGGATCTTCCAACAGCTGAGAAACTCAAAGGTCCATGCAAAAATGATCCCTGGAGAAGCTGTAGGCAGCTATGAAGGAACTGAGAGAGCAAAAGTCATCTTCCATTGCAAACAACCTGGTAAGCATGAAGGGATGTGTCTGAATCAGGCTCTCTCTTCTTTATGTAGAGAAGAAGGACCAAACCAGGCCTGTGTGGAGAGCTGTTCCTGGTTACCAATGGTTTATATACTATTCTAACTTTTGAAAGTGTCACAGGAAGAAGGGGCAGCCTATTTCATGGGACCCTTGGAAGCAACTGTTAGGACAACGTGGTTGCCAAGGCAGTGATCTCATTCAGTTCCTGAACGAAGTGACCTCACCTCACATCCTTGGTGATGGAACTCTTTGAACTTGGGATCCAGGAAGCCAGGCACTCAAATACAGTCCCAGTCCCAGTCCCAGTGGTCTCACTTCTTTGGATTTACCAAGGACAGAATCAGTCTTTTTTGGTACCTACTGATGTGAGGATGGCCAAATGCCAGAAAAGCTTAGAAGAGTGGCCTTTCCTGAGAAAGCAGGTAGTGGCTCACTCCTGGCTCCTGAAAACTTCACAGAGTTGGCCAAGGAAACCAGATCTGAGACAGGACTGGCCATTTCAGGGGAACATTGTATAGCCCACCAGTCAGAGGACACACCCTATAGTCAGAGACTTACTTTGGGGATGGAGGTGCCTTTGTGGGTGTTGATGTGTGTTTGTGGATTTGTCTCATGTTCTGAGAATAGGTAGGAAAGGCGGTTTGTTTGGTTTGGAGTGAACTGTTTCTAATAAGTGATTTGACAAGGCGAGTGTTTCTATATCTGTGTATCCCACTGTGTCCGTGGTTGTAGACATTAGAAAAAAGAATGCATCAAAGGATGTGTCCAGTCTAGTAGAAAGTTTCCCAGCATTCATCCTGCCCAATTTATGAATGCACAGTGGCTTGCATTATCTATGGGCTGCTGCAGACTAGCTGGGCAAAAAATCACGAGCCACTCACAGCCTTGTAGATTCAAACAGCAATTCTTTATTCCCAAACTCACACTGGCAACCTAAAAACACGTTCTGGGGGAATTCACATTCTGGGCCCAAATCATGTTCTGAATGTCAAAACCTCTGTGAATCCCATGAGAACTCAAGAGGAACTCAAGGAGCGGGCATCCCTGAGGCAGCAGGATAAGCCCTATTCCCAGCAGGGTACACCTTAAACCTGAAACCGCCCTAAACCCAAGGAGCGGGATTCTCCCTAATCCCAGCAGGATACACCCTAAACCTGAATCCGCCCTGGTCCTTGAGCAAGGTCACCTTACACGCAATGACACTGCAAATGACCTGGGTCATGGCATGCGTCATTCTTACTTAGCAATGGCCCTCAGCATGTCCCCCCTTTTGATTAATTAAACAACAAGCAATGTGGCTTAAGGACCGTGCCTGGTAGGTTGTCCAATTCAACATATGGTTCTTACCCATCATGGAAAAAACTGACTTCTAGGCGTCAGCCTCCTGTCTTAGGTTGATACCACTGCATTTGGTATCAACTGACTACCGATCCAGCATACAGCCCAGCCATACTTGTGGATAGGCCTATGCACCAGTGGCGGGGGTGAGGTTCTTGGTGTGGAACAGAGATGCCAGTAATTTCGAGCCTTCTGAGTAGTGCGTCTAGAGCTGTTGTGGGTAGGTGTGTGACAAAACATCTGTGGTGGGGCCATGTGGATCTGCCATTGGCTTCCAAATAGCTTGTGATTGACATGGTGCAGCCAGCAGACCCTTCTATGTAGAGGAATCTTGTTATATAGAGAGGTTTCAGGGGAATGTTCAGAATCAGGTTGCTATGGAAAAGGGGGCAATAGGGCAAGCTATGAGGGATAGAAGCCTGGATGGTGCATTTTCCTGCAGAACCTGAACCACCACAATTGACAGAACTCCCTCCAGCACTGTGTCCCAGTTGAACTCCTTGTATGTTGTGAAGCAAATACCAAACTCCAAGTGCAGCAGCAAGAAACACCACGAAAAGTGAAGGATGACCAAATGGCTTCACAGTCCACACGGGAAGACACTTAGCCCACAGTGGCCACAGTTTACCTACAAAGAGATAATTCAGCACTGCTGCCTCATGTTCATTGGAAAATATGAAACCATGTCCTCCACGTCACATAGATGCAGATCCAGCTTTGATGGTCTCACTACAAAGAAAGCTCAAACTTCTGAAGACAACATATATTTCAAGTGCCCAACCTCAGAGGCAATTTCTCAAAAAGTTTTTAGTCCAGAAGAGATCCGTGTTTGTGGAGTGTTTACCCTGTCATTTGCTTTTGGAAACTCCTCAACCATTTCCAAGTTTGTGAACTCCTGAGCATTTTCCATTCCAGATATGTATTCACAAACTTTCTAACTCTTTTACTCTAATCGTGTCTTAACCCAAACAGAATAGAAATACAAGCGGTTCAAAGGAGGCATGGTGTATATTTGGACTTGCCTTTTGCATGATAAACTTTAGGTGTTATACATTTAGTCAATTTTTAATTAAATAGTTCTCCACGTGTTTTCAAAATTAAAAAACATGTGTATTTCTGTCTCCCTTTCTCTGAAGCTTATTCAACACATGTATTTTTATATGCACATATAGAATGCTACCTGGTATCACACGTACATTTTTGTGAGGTGGTTTACTCGGCAGATAGAAATTGAGAGAAGAGATCACTCATCCTAAACTCTGTTGGAACTGAATATTCAATCTATGGGTGAGCTTCCTAGTAGAGCAAAATTATACATAAATCTATGTTCTGTAAAAAATATATTTTTGGATCTGTGGAAGATATATATTTCATGATGAATTTCCATTGGCATATATATTGCTACATTTTAATGTCTGTGTGGGTGTTCTGTGTGTGTGTGTGTGTGTGTGTGTGTGTGTGTGTGTGTGTGTGTGTGTGTTTGTGCGCATAGTCTACAGATTTTTCAAAATATGAAAAATATGTGTCTTATATACAGTCCCAAACTTCATTTATGTTCATGTATGTGGATTTATAATCAAATTTTCACAAGATGATTCTCAGAAATATTCATCCACCTGAAATACTTCTTTGTTTCCTAGTATTGAAAAATAACATCAGTGAATGGTGCATTCAAATCCTAATATTTCTACAGTAACTGACCCAGTTTAACATCAATGCAATTAGATTCCTATCGGACATGATGTGTATTTTGAGGCTCATTTTTATTCGACACTGGTACATTACTATTTCTTCAGTTTATCCACGTCATAGGATATATACATCATCCACCAGTTCACAAATTTATAGGCATTTGTTTCACTTTCAATCAAATCCTGCTTCAGAACACATGTATTCCTCCAGGTTTATTGACTGGTCTTTTCATGAAACTTCTTTCCAAACACACTATTTTCGATTTCCATAATCACTGTTGAAGGAAAACTCACACACCCTTCATGATTAACGATAAACATAATAATAACATTAGATGTATAACTGGTTGAAATGAATGACAGTATATCAAAACATGATTTCTTATATATTTTCAAATAACAATTTAATTGATTATTTAAAGTGGAACCAGTTATATAATTTATTCCCAGTATGGTCTATTCATGCATTATCTCTATATTCATTGACACAAGGTACAGCTCTTTGTACCCCCAATAAAAATTCATACGTATTCAAAATATTGCTCCCAGAAATGATGAAAGAAATACTCATGTCACCTGATCTACATATACATTTTATCACAGTAATATTCTGGACACAAAATGCAATGGTCACACTTATGATTCTACTGAAGCCTAAATGGAAAGTAAACATGGATTACTAAAAATATCCATGTCCAGGTTGCCTAATGCTCTCAAAAGTCAATCCTATTTGTGACTATATATTTGTTTCTTCTTAAGATTATATATTCAACCTCAACCCTGTTAAAAATGTCTAATCCTACCATTCACTTTATAGTTTGCCTGATTTCCCAATATCTCTATGGATATCTGCTCTCCTACATATTTTCCACAGTTTATCATTGTGACTGCCCCTTCACAAGTGCTGACATTGACATTCACTCTCTAACCGAGACCCTATTGCTAAAGAACTTTCGGTCCAAATCCTGTACTCACTCTTCTTCTGAAACCTAAAGACTGTCCTCCTAATCCAAATGACTATCCCTTTTTGACTGGATGTTCTCTTAGACATTCAATCATCCAATGTACACGGACCTATGCCATTGTATATCGATTTATCTGAGAAATCTGTGCAGAACAAAATTCAAAGCTAAGTATCCCAATCAAGGGCCCAATGCCTTTCTGGGCTTCAAATATTACCTAGATTTCTGTTTTCATACTTATATTTCACCTATATATTCATATAAATATCATAGGTGCCCAATACCATTATTCATCCCACAGAATGATTCCTAACCCAAATCAAACATGTTCTTAACCCTAACCATACACAGTTCCCTCAATCTAACTTAACAGAAGAGCTGGAACAGAGTTGGTCTTACAATACAGGAATGTAGGGGTTCTTCCACCTACTGAGAACCTCAAAGGTCCATGCAGAAATTATCCCTGGAAAACATGTAGACAAGCATGAACGAACTGAGAGAGCAAAAGTCATCTTCCATGGCAAACAACCTGGTCAGGATGATGGGTTGTGTCTGAATCAGCCTCTCTCTTCTTACTGTAGAGATGATGGACCAATCCAGGCCTGTGTGGAGAACTGTTCCCGGGTGCCTATGGTTGATATACCATTCTAACTTGTGAAAATGTCACAGGAATTGGGGCAGCCTCCATCTCATGGGACACTTGGAAGCAACTGTTAGAACAAAGTGGTTCCCAAGGCAGTGACCTGATTAAGTTCCTGGAAAAAGTGACCTCACCTCACTTTCTTGGTGATGGAACTCTCTGAACGTTGGATCCCGGAATCCAGGCACCCAGAGCCAGTCCCAGTCCCAGTCCCAGTGGTCACACTTGTTTGGATTTACCAAGGACAGAGTCAGTCTTTCTTGTTACCTACTGAAGTGAGGATGGCCAAATGCCAGGAAAGCTCCGAAGAGGGTTGTTTCCTGAGAAAGCAGATAGTGTTAACCACTTGTTCCTGACTAGTTCAAAGAGTTGGCAAAGACACCAGATCTGAGACAGGACAGGCCATTTCGGGAGAACATAGTATGGCTGACCAGTGAGAGAAAACTCCGGATAATCAAAGACCTACTTGGGGGAAAGAGGTGCTTTGTCGTTGTGGGTGTGAGTTTGTGGTTTTGTCTCATGTTCTGAGAATAAGTAGGAAATGTGGTTTGCTTGATTTGGAGAGGACTGTTTCTAGTAAGTCATTTCGCAATGCAATATTTCTATGTGTGTGTATTCCACTGTGTCCGTGGTTGTAGACATTAAATAAGAGAATGCATCAATGGATGTGTCCTGTCTAGTAGAAAACTGCTCAGCATTCATCCTGCCCAATTTATGAATGGACTGCGGCTTGCCTTATGGATGGGCAACACCTACTAACTTCCTAAGTTTCTGTTTTCTTCCTGAATTTTGGCCACTCTCCAGAATAGGCGCATGGTTTTGTGTCCAAGATATGTACCACCTCCATGCTCTGTGACATCGCCATGTACTGGATAGCTGACGGCAATGGCTAGCATCTCAGAAAACTCAGATATCAGTGTGACCAGGAAAGTCTCAGTGGAGAAACCCTGCTTTGGGCCTTTTGATTACCTAATGTTCTGTTGCCCTGAAAGTCAGGAAGGTCATTGACTCAGGCGACCTTTTTGTGAAGCCTGAAGAAAACAGTTTTCAAATGGAAATAAATGGACATCACCTGTGGCTCTTTGCTTAATTGCTTTGTAAAGGGATGTGTCTGAATCAGCCTCTTGGCCCTGTGTGAGCCAGTGGCTTAGATTCTCAGCACCTGATGCATATAAAAAAAGATCCCATGTGTGCATCCAAAACCAAAATGGCCAAAATAGCAGTCATTGTGGATGAAGTCCTTCGCATTCTTCTATAAGTTTCCTGACCTCCATCATGTGAGAATAGAGATCCTTTGGGTAAAATGTGTTTTTCAAAGCCCTGCAGAGGCTAGCCCATAGGTGCTTGGGTTTTCTCATGACTCCAATTCACACAAAGAATCTATTCCCCATAGTCAGTAAGCCTCAAATTGGAGAAGCAGAGCAGTATTATGCGCAGGCATATTTGATCACTCCTGGTTCACAGGAAGGGTGTCCAGGCCACCCTGACGTTAGGCACATGAGGGGCAAGGGAGCTTATTTTGGACACTGTCTTGGGCTGCGCCCCTCATGGAAACCTCCAGCCAGAGGTTATGATGAGTGTCTCTGTGGAAAAAGATGACCGCCACGTGGGAGTTTTTTGGTTTTAATTGTGGTCATGAGTGTGGTGATTTTAAGAGATGACTGGGTCAACCTGGGCTTGAACTCTGGTGTGATTCCTCTTAGAGACTGAGCTCTGGAACTGACCTCAGAGATGCATTGCAATGAATTGTTTTGGGATTTTAGGAGGCCACGCATGAGAGTTGCGCTTGTAAAATGAGATCTATGCCCAGGGTGGCTTTCCACAGATCACTGGGAATCTCAGCCTGGATAACACATAATTTTATGCTGGAACACTTGGCAGCCATAGTTGAGAATCAAAACACACATGGACATAACATTGTAGACTCAATGGGCCTGATTTCATGTGATCTTTTGGCCACTGTTTTGGAAGCCTTGCCTGTGAGAATTCTACAGAGTTTTCATTGAAATGAGCTTCCTCAGAATTTAATGTTTCCTGAATGAATTGAAACCCACAGTGCCTCCAACTTCATCCTGAAAAGTGGCTAAATAATTACCATGAAATTTTTGAAATTCCCATGACCAGGTGGCACTGGAGAACCTTTGGATGTCCTGTTGCTAATCATGAGTATATCAGACATTGCCTTGATTGTCTCGGTTTCATGAAAATGGTGTAGAACAGAGATGCCCGTATGTTGGAGCCTGCTGAAAAGTGGGCCTAGAGCAGTGGTAGGAAGGTGTGTGGTATAAAATCTGTGGTGTGGCCATATGGATCTGCCATTGGCTTCCAAAATGCTTGTGACTGACATGGTGCATCCGGCATACCCTTATATGTAAATGTATCTTTTTATACGGAAAGGTTTCAGGGAAATATTCAGAATCAGGTTGCTGTGGTCAAGGGGGCAAGCTATGTCTGATAGAAGCCTGGTTGGTGCATTATCTTGCCGACCCTTACACACCACACGTGACAGAACTCCCTCTAGCTCTGTGTCCCAGTTGAACTCCTTGTATTTCATGAAGCAAACACCAAACTCCCAGCGCAGCAGCAAAAAACACCACAAAAAGTGGAGGATGACCAAATGGCTACACAGTGCACACGGGGAGACATTTAGCCCTCAGTGGCCAGAAGATCTCCATGTTTGTGGAGGGTTTACCTTGTCCCTTACTTTTCGAAACTCCTCTACCAACTCCAAGTTTGTGAACTCTTGAGCATATTCCATTCCAGATTTGTATTCACAGAATTTCTAACTCTTCTTCTCAAATTGTGTCTTACTTGGGTCGAAGGTAATGTCATGGCATTGTTCTGGATGAGAGTGGGAATATTTTTGTGTAGCACATATTTGCATACACATAGGATTCATTTTCCAATTTTTCATTCGGAATACTGAATCCATGACACTAACCCATACCCTACTAGACTCTGACTACTAATTCTAATATGATGGAGAAAACTGACTCAAACAGAAAAGAAATACAAGCAGTTCAGAGGAGGCATGGTTTATACTTGGAGTTGCATTTTGCATTATGTAGGGTAGGAGTTATAAATCAAGTCAATTTTTGTTGAATTAATTCTCCAAGTGCTTTTAAAGTTAACAAATAAGTGAATTCCTGTCTCCCTTTCTCTGTAGCCTATTCAGCACATGTATTTTTATATGCATATATAGAATCCTACCTGGTATCACATGTACATTCTTGTGAGGTGGTTGACTTGGCAGATACAAATTGTGAGAAGAGATCACTTCTCCTAAACCATGTTGCAACTGAAAATTCAACCAATGGGTCATCTTCCTAGTAGAAAAACATTATACATTAATCTATATTAAGTAAAATGAATATTTTTGGATCTCTGGAAGATATATATTTCATGAAGTATTTCGATTGGCATATATATTGCTACGATTTAATGTCTGTGAGTGTGTGTGAATGTGTGTGTGTGTGTGTATATTTTTTTTTCAAAATAAGAAATACATGTGTCTTATTTACACTCCCTAAATTCATTCATGTTCATATATGCGAATATATAATCTACTTTTCACAAGATTAGTCTCAGAAATAGTCATCCACCTGAAATACCTATTTATTTCCTCGTACTGAAAACTATCTTCAGTGAATGGTGCAAGGAAATCCTAATATTTCTATAGTAACTGACCTAATTTAACATCAATGAAAGTAGACACCTATGAGACATGATATGTGTTTTGACTTTCATTTTCATTCAAAACTGGTACATAAATATTTCTTCATTTTATGCACATCATAGGATATATATTCCATTCACAAGTTCATAAATTAATAGGAATTAGTTAACTTTCAATCATTTCCTGCTTCAGAATACATGTATTTCTCCAGGGTTTTTTTTTTCATTCTACTGTCTTTATTTTTTTTTTTAAGAAAGAGTGAGAGAGAGGAGAGAAAGGGAGAGAGAATTTTAATATTTATTTTCTAGTATTTGGCGGACACAACATCCTTGTCTGTATGTGGTGCTGAGGATCGAACCCGGGCCGCAAGCACGCCAGGCGAGCGCGCCACCGCTTGAGCCACATCCCCAGCCCCTCTACAGGTTTTTTGACTTGGCTTTTCATGAGCTTCTTTCGAAACGCATTATTTTTGATTTCCATAATCACGTTTGAAGCAAAACTCATACAATCTTATGATAAACCATAACCCTAATATTACTATTAGATATATAACTGGTTGGAATGAATGATCGTAAATCAATATAACATTTTGTGTATATTTTCAGATATCAATTCAATCCATTATTTAAAGTTCAAAACAGTTATATTATTTATTCACAGTATGGTATATTCAGACATTATCTCTATATACATAGACACAGGGTACACCTATTTGTACCCCCAAACTACTTTACATGGTTTCAAAATATTGATCCCAGCAATGGTGGAAGAAATACTCATGTCCCCTGATCTACATATACATTTTATCACAGTAATATTCTGGACACAAAAAGCAAAGTTCACTCTTAAGATTATACCAATGCCTTAAAGGAAAGTGAGCATGGATTACTTAAAACATCCATGTACAGGTTGCCTAATGTGCTCAAATGTCAATCCTATTGGTGACTACAAAATTCTTTCTTCCTAAGATTATATATTCGACCTCAAGCCTGTTGAAAATGTCTAATCCTATCACTCACTTTATACATTGTTTGATTTCCTATACTCTCTACTGATATCTGCTTTCCTACATATTTTCCCCAGTTCATAATTGTGACTGACTCTTCACATGAGATGACATTTACTTTCACTCTCTATGCGAAACCCTATTGCTAAAAAACTTTTGGTTCAAATCATATACTCACTCTTCTTTCTATACCTACTGAATATCTTCTTTATCCTACCGACAATCCCTTATTGAATGGATGTTCTCTTCGACATTCAATCATCCAAGGTACAATGTCCTATGCCATTCAATATATATATATCTGAGACATCTGTGCAGAATGTATTTCAAAGCTAAGTATCCCAATCAAGGGCCCAATGCCCTTCTGGGCTTCAAATCTTACCTAGATTTCTGTTTTCATACTTATATTTCACCTGTATATTCTTGTAAATATCGCAGGTTCCCAGTACCATTTTTTATTCCGCAAAATGTTTCCTACCCCAAATTAAACATGTTATTATCCCTAACCATACACTGTTCCCTCAATCTAACTTTACAGAATAGCTGTGACAGAGTTGGTCTTCCAATACAGGAATGTAGGGAATCTTCCACCTGCTGAGAACCTCAAAGGTCCATGCAGAATGATCCCTGGAGAAGATGTAGGCAGCTATGAAGGATCTGAGAGAGCAAAAGTCATCTTCCATGGCAAACATCCTGTACAGGATGAAGGGATGTGTCTGAACCAGCTTCTATCTTCTTAATGTAGAGAAGATGGACCAAACCAGGCCAGTTTGGAGAGCTCTGTTCAGGTGCCTATGGTTGATATAAAATTCTAACTTGTGAAAGTGTCACAGGAATTAGCGGCAGCCTCCATCTCATGGGAAACTTGGAAGCAAGTGTTTGGACAAAGTGATTGCCAAGGCAGTGACCTCATTCAGTTCCTGAAGAAAGTGAACTACCTCACTTCCTTGGTTATGGTACTCTCTGAACTGGGGATCCAGGAAGCCAGGCACCCAGTGCCAGTCCCAGTCCCAGTCCCAGTGGTCACACTTGTTTAGTTCTACCAAGGACAGAGTCAGTCTTTCTTTGTACCTACTGCAGTGAGAATTGCCAAATGCCAGGAGAGCTCTGAGGAGGGGCCTTTCCTTTGAAAGCAGGTAGTGGTTCATCACTGGCTCCTGAAAACTTCACAGGGTGGACAAGGAGACCAGATCTGAAACAAGACAGGCTATTTTGGGGGAACATAAAAAGTTTCACCTGTCAGAAGACACTCCGGGTACTCACAGACCTGCTTTGGAGAAGGAGGTGCCTTTGTGGGTGTGGGTGTTAGTTTGTGGTTTTGTCTCATGTTCTGAGAATAGGTAAGAAAGGTGGTTAGTTTGGTTTAAAATGGACTGTTTCTTATAAGTCGTTTGACAAGGCGAGTGTTTCTATGTCTAGTATCCCACTGTGTCCATGATTGTAGGCATTCAAAAATAAAATGCATCAATGGATGTATCCTGTCTAGAAGAAAGCTTCCCAGCATTCATCCTGCCCAATTGATGAATGGACTGTGGCTTGCCTTATAAATGGGCAACACCTACTATCTTCCTAAGCTCCTGTTTTCTTCCTGAATTCTGGCCACTCTCCAGAATAGGCTCATGGTTTTGTGTCCAAGATATGTACCACCTCCAATCTCTGTGACATGCCCATGTACTCGATAGCTGAAGGGAATCGGAGCATCTCAGAAAACTCAGATATCAGTGTGACCAGGAAAGTCTCAGTGGAGAAACCCTGATTTGGGCCTTTTGCTTACCTATTGTTCTGTTGCCCTAAATGTCAGGAAAGTCTTTGACTCAGGCCACCCCTTTGTGAAGCCTGAAGAAAACAGTTTTCAAATGGAAATGAATGGGCATCACCTGTGGCTCTTTGCTTAATTGCTTGGAAAGGGATGTGTCTGAATCAGCCCATTGGCCCTGTGTAAGTCTGTTGCTTAGATTCTCAGCACCTGATGGATCTACAGAAAGATCCCATGTGAAATTCCAAAACCAAATTGGCCAAAAGAAGAGTCAATGTGGATGAAGTCTCTTGCCTTCCTCTGTAAGGTCCTGACCTCTATCAAGTTAGAATAGATATCCTTTGGGTCAAATAAGTTCTTCCAAGCTCTGCAGAGGCTAGGGTATAGGTGCTTGCATTTTCTCATGACTCCAATTCACACAAAGAATCTATACCCGAAAGTCAGTAAGCGTCAAAATGGAGAAGCAGAGCAGTATTATGGGCAGGCCTATTTGATCACTCTTGGTCTCAGGAAGGGTGTCCAGGCCACCCTGACTTTAGGCAAATGAGGCATAAGGAAGCTAATTTTGGACACTGTCTTGGGCTGCGCCCCTCATGGAAACCTCCAGCCAGAGGTTATTATGAGTGTCTATATGGCAGAAGATGAGGGTCATGTGGGATCTTTTTGGTTTCAATTGTGGTCATTTGTGTGGTGGTTGGAAAAGAGATGACTGGGTCCACCTGGGTTTGAACTCTGGTGTGATCCCCTTAGAGACTGAGTTCTGGAAATGACCTCAGAGAAGAATTGCCATGAATTGTGTTGGGATTTTATGAGGCCACTCCTGACAGTCGCCATTGGAAACTGATATCTAGGCCCAGGGTTGCTTTCCACAGATCACTGGGAATCTCAGCCAAAATATCACATGTTTTATTCTGAATGACTTGGCAATCATTGTTGAGAGTCAAAACACACATGAACCTTACATTGTAGACCTCAATGGGCCTGGCTTCTTGTGAAATTTTGGCCACTCTTTGCAAAGAATTGGCTGTGAGAGTTCTCCAGAACTTTCATTGAAATGAGCTTCCTCACTATTTAATGGTTCCTAAATGAATTGAAACCCACAATGCCTCCAACTTGAAACTTGAAAATTGGCTAGATAAATACCATAAAATTATTGACATTCCCATTACTAGGTGGCACTGGAGAACTTTTTGATGTCCTGTGTCTGATCATGAGTGTACCAGACAGTGCCTTGATTGACTTGGTTTCATGAAAATGGTGTAGAACAGAAATACCAGTAAGTTGGAGCTTACTGAATAGTGGAACTAGAGAGATGGTGTGCAGGTGTGTGATAAAACATCTGTGTTGTGGCCATGTGGATCTGACATTGGCTTGCAAATGGCTTGTGACTGACATGGTGCATCCAGCAGAATCTTATATGTCTGAAACCTCTCCATATAAAGGCATCTTTTCATATGGAGATTTTCAAGGCAATGTTCAGAATCAGTTTGTTATGGTCAAGGGGGAAATCTATGTGGGATTGAATCCTGGTTGTTACATTCTCCTGCAGACCCTGACCCACCACACGTGACAGAACTCCCCCCAGCACTGGGTCCCAGTTGAACTCATTGTATATCGTGAAGCAAATACCAAACTCCCAGTGCAAGAAACAACACGAAAAGTGGGGGATGACCAAATGGCTTCAAAGTTCACACAGGGAGACACTTATCCTTAAGTGGCCACAGTTTACCTACAAAGAGTGAATTCAGCACTGCTGCCTCATGTCCTTTGGAAAATAAGAAACCATGTCCTCCAGGTCACATAGATGCAGACACAGCTTTGATGCTCTCAATAGAAAGGAAACTAAAGCTCCTGATAACAACATATATTTCAAGTGCCTAACCTCAGAGGCAGTTTCTTAAGGAGTCTTTAGGCCGGCAGAGCTCCATGTTTGTGGAGTGTTTACCTGTTAGACCAGCACGCTAGAAAAGACCACTGACTCCAATTAAAATCAAATTAAAGCAAGCTTATTATTTCCACTGTTTGGGCTGCGTCTCCCTCCCAAAATGGTGGTAACAATACAGCAACCCCACTTTTCCTACAGCCCAGCTTTATAGCCCAGAAAGTTACACAAAACGGGGGTTACAGATAACAGATCTCTGACAAGCATCACACTAATGGTAGTTTAGATTTTTTTTGCTGTCCCCAACATTAGAATTTATGAGGACCATTAGAGCCTCAGAGAGGGTCGCTTTCTGGCCAGGGAAGGCCAATATTTATGAGGTGTCACTAACGTTTCAGAGAGGGCTGATATCTGCTCCGAGAGCAAGGAATGGGTGAGTTCAAGGCACTGGCTGGCATTCCAAGCAGGTTCAGAATTTCATTAATTTATAGTTAAGCCAAAACTATCTTTTCATGGCTTTGTGGCAAGATGGCTACCAATTTTAATAAAAGATCAGGTTGGGTCTATCATTCCCCCCTTTTCTAATGTGTCCCTTTCAAATATTTGATAGGGTAGGGGAAGAGCACTGAGGAAATTTTAATCATTCAGGTAACAGTCTCCAAATTTTTAGAACTCACCCAAAACTAAATTCCTGATTGTACCTGACTTAATTATTTACTTATATTGATAGTCTATTTATTTTTGGCTTCATTGTTGTAAGAAGAGAGGCATCACACCTTTTGGCTTCTTCTGAGCTGAGAGAGGGTGATGTGAGGGGGCATGGCATGAGGGACATGAGTTGCCTTTTGGAATTCAGTTAAAGGACATGAGTTGCCTTTTAGAAGTCAGTTTGTTTTGAAGTCTGGTTGGGAAAGAACAGGTTGTAAAGGCATCTGAGGATGGATTCTTGTATGACAGAAACAAAAACCATGAGTACTTAATAAATGTTGCAGCAGCTGGAACATCTCACTGTATAGAAGTTTCCTCACCAGTCTTTAATATCCCCAGTTATCAGGACTGTCAACTTAATATTTAACTTTTAGTGTTACAGTTTTCCTTCCCCATAAGTTACAGTTTAATAATTTATTGTCACTGATCTTGCAAAATCCTTTTACTAGTATTATCTCTGTGTCTAATAGAGAAACTTTTAATTCTGTTACTCAGGGCTGGATAATTGTACTAGCAAACACCAAGCCTACCTGTGTAGGTTAGGAATATCTGTAGGCCTTAAACTAAAAACTTCTGCCTCTGGAAGCTCCTCTTGATAGTCTCTTTTTATGGTTATCAGGCATTCTTGTCTGAGAATCCTTCTTTGTAACCTCTAGTCTTACTTATTTTGGGAGGCTAACATAAAGTGTATACCTTAAAATATTATTATTATTATTATTTAAAATGCACAGGAATGGCTGTATTTTGGTATTTACTGTCTTTGCTAAGTGTTTAAGATGAAGCAGTCAAGCTGACTTTTGTTTCTATCTATTGTAAACAGTCAGCTGAGCTTTTATGGGAGTCATTTCTGGGAAATCTTGATAGCAGCTTCTCAGTTCTGCTAGTGTCATTTGCGCTAGGTGGGTCCAGGTCTTGCTTGACCATGTGGCTTCCCTCGGAAGCATCAGGGATATCTCCCTTCTCTGATGACTCTCCTCTTCATAACAAATGCACTGATTGGCTTTTTGTTCTTCAGTGGTCTCTTTTATCTCCCTGATCAGGAGGTTATGTGGCTCAGAGTTGCCAAGCTCTTTAGAGAAGTACCCTGTTCCCTGAATTTAGACTGACTCAGAGGGCAAGAGCCAAATATTGGTTTTCTTGGCCCTTTCATTTAACTTTAATTTTAAATCCTAATCTTAAACATTCAACAAATAAATTTTAACAGCCTTACATTAAGAGTACTGGGCTTTAATGTCTATAACTTTATAATTATTAATTTTTTAAAATAAATTGGGATCTGTATTATTCTGTCTGTATTGTAGGTGATGACTTATTATCTTGAATAGGCCCATGTTGTGTTCTTAAAGCAACACATTTGTAAAACAATAACAGGGAATATTTAGATCACTTATAAGAAAATTTCAAAATAAAATTAACAAAAGTAAAAATACTTAGTCTGTGTAATACCTACCCTGAATTTTTTGGCTGAGTTATACATTATATCCCCTGTTTGAGATCCTAGTAAACTTGACAGAAAAAAAAAAAACAGCTTTTGAACATAACTTTAAATGAAATAAAATCTGACCTACTGCTTTTGTAGTTATTCTAATATGTAGTAAGTTGGGACACAGAGCCTTATCTCAGGTAAGGCAGGGCTCTTTATAAATCTCAAGTGTTTTAGTTCTAAAGCAGAAATTTGTTTTTTTAAATATCATTTTACAAAGTTTACATAAATTGTTTGAGGTCACATGAACATTAGCTAACATGATATGATATCACATTTAAAAAATGAATTAAAGAAAGTCTGAATGTTCTTAACCTTTACATAGATTAGGCTCTCATTAAATTAAAAATATATTTAAATTGTTCCCAATGTAAAAGGTAACATAAAACTTTACATGTCTTATTGATAACAGGTAAATGAATGCCCAATATATATTTTTACCATACAACTTCAGAATAGCAGCTTGATATAATGCTCTTTTAAGTTTCTACCTTACAGACTTGTATACCTGGAAGATACAAGCACATTAATAGCATCACAATTACATTGATGTTTCTACATTATCCCAGTTAAGCTTTTAAAGAAATGGCAGTACAGTGCTCTAAAACAACAGTTCTTATTTAATCATTTGTTTAATTTTTATGATTGCTTGCTCTAGAAAAAATAAAACTTAATAAACACAATGTTATTGGTAAACTTATGTTTTAAGAAATTTTTGTCTCTTTAACACATGACTGATTTTTACAATCTTATACATACTTTAGTACAAACTTATACAGACCTTAGTTAATCAATCAGATATCTAACAAAAGTACTCATGAATGAGTAATCCCATATCATATTTACTTTACTAATTTATCAAAATATTAGACAAATGTATTGAACAGTGTAAACCATTTTTTTTTTTTTGGTTGAAGGAAACGTCCTAGAACAAAGTCATATTAGGCATTTTATAGACATTAATATTTTATTAGATTTTTGAACACCTAGAAAAACTCTTAAGCTTAAATTTAAAGACATTTATTTTTATCTGTTTTTCAAATTTCAATTTAACCATTTAAATGACGTGAATTGAAGATCTTTGGATCCACTTTTTAAAATTTGTTTGTATGAGCGCTCCTTTTATATGTTAATTTGTGTATCACATGTATGATATACGGACATATGTATATATAGACATACAACACATAACAAAAGTGTGCACACATAATAATAGTAAAGGCCTTGTAGCTTTTCGCAGGTGAAATCTCCATTGCAATGTTTCAAAAACTCCACAGTTGGTCAAAGATAGATCTGATCAGAAAAACATTAACCTAGGTCTGCAGGATCAAAATCATGAGCTCAAAAAAAAAAAAAAACCCAGAATCTAAGGAAAAAAGTAAGAGTCCTAGAAAAAATGACTGGCCAGTAATTTGTAAATACCATATCATTTACATTTTTTCTTCCTTAGGCCCCAGATCAGTCTGCTACTGAGCTTGCAGGCTTCTTTGATTTGCATTTCAATCTAAGTCCTGTCTGAGGTCTGGAAAAAGCAGGAAAAAATTGCAATTCTGAGCAGACATCTCAGGCCTAAGTCATTTTAACCATAATTTTCAGGTTAGGATGTTGAAAATTATGATACATGTTTAAGATACAACTCACAAAATTTTATATCTTTACATCTTTTTTTATCAACAGAAACCATATTATGACTTACTATCCTTGTCCAAATTAATGCACTGATACACACAGTGATATTTTCTCAGGCTTCCCAATTCAAAATTGGTGAAAAAAAAAGCCTGAATGATTGGGAAGTTACTTGCCAACTTGGAAGTAGAGTTCTTTAGTTTTCCATTCTAAGTATTAAAGTTCTCTGGAATGAATTATCTGAAATCATAAACTAAACAATTACCTAATCCCGACTTTTAACTGCAAGATTGTGCAATGCTTCAAAAACCCATTCAGATACCAGATTGTCACAATAGAACATCATAATTTAGACACACTTAAGCTAAGATCATTCCCAAGAAACAATTTATAATATCAACACATTATTGTACATATCTTAAAGGGCCAGAAACTAAGACACAAGACAGACAGAAAGGAGCTCCAGACTATGGCTGACAGACAGAAGCCTTTAAAACAGATTAGATAAGAGAAAAATCTCCTACACCAGTGGCAATATAGATGTCCCCACAAGGGAACCAGTTGTTTTCACAGAGGGGCAACCTGAAATGTAAAATCAAGGGTCTACATGGTGACTTTACTGCATATAGTGTCCCCTTTTTCTTTTTTTTCTTTTTTAAGAAGACAGAGGTGGCATAATCCTTACAGTTCAGGTAAGGAAGGAGGGAATTCCCTGAAGCAACAGGTTTTTGGCAGCTGCTGTGAGTCCCTCAGTCCCTTCTTTTACTTACAGGATTAGCTTCTCTGGTTCGGTTCCACCCCAAGCAGGATCCATCTCCTAACATTTCAGTAGTCAGGTCTCAAAAAGGTCCAGGGCGGAGGGGGAGGTGGTATATCAAAATTTGTAACTTAAAGTTCGGTTCCTGACCTTGAAGCCAATTAATGCCAATTTAATAATGAGGGCAGTGTTTGGAGAAAAAGAAAAATGGGGTTTTATTGCTTTGCTAACAAAGGAAAAACACAGGGGACTCTTACCAAAGTTTGTGACTCTCCTGATCTGCAGGGACAAGGGGTTTTAAAGTAGTTTCACTTGTTAACCTGGGAGATACTCAGTTCTTAGATCCCCAGCAGGCATTGCCCTCTGCAGTGGGTGTGCTTCAGTCAGCCAGCTAGGGGCTTCTCTCATCCTGCTTAACCAAGGGTGGTAAAGTTCATTGCAGTTCCTTTAAGCACAGTCCAAATGGGTGTCAGGCTTACTTGCTTTATTACCCATTTCCACATCCAATATCCTTAAGTGTTTACCCCAGAAATCACACAACAAAATGCACAAAAACGAACAAACAAACAAACAAAAAACCATATAGAACACAGAACAACACACACACACAAAAAAAAAAAAAAAAACCAGAAACCCTGCACCGAAACAGAAAATCTGAGGAGCAATGCAATGTATTGGTAAAGCTCAGGGATACAAGTGCGTGTGTGCCCGTCGGCACCTCTCTATCCTTCCAGAGCAATTCCCTACAGAACAGAACAGAGGAAAGAACGATTCTCCTTACTGTCCCGGACAGGAGTATATGTGAGCCTCCCGAGGCCACCTCTCTGTCATCAGAATAGATCTCCCTTAACCGAATATTACATGTTATAAAGGCACCACTTACATATGGAGACGTCCTCCACCAGGTGCTTCTTAACAGTTTTAGTTCGGTGGTTCACTGTAGTGCTCCCCAGACCAAAGGCTCACTCCAAGGTCTTGGAACTTGGCTCTCCAGCTTGGAGCCCTGGAGGGAAGGCCAGCTTCAGAATTTCCAGCAGTCTGGTCTTGTGATATGCTTGGGCAGGGTCATCTCGCTGGGAAACGACAAAATGTTAGACCAGGACACAAGACCACACACTCCAATTAAAATCAAATTAATGCAAGCTAATTATTTCAACTGGCCGGGGTGTCTCCCTTCCAAAATGGCGGGAACAAGACAGCAACCCCATCTTTCTTAGAGCCCAGCTTTATATTCCTGGAAGTTACACACAAGGGGTTTTACAGACACCAGAACTTTGACAAGCATCACACTAATGGTAGTTTACATTTTTTTTTCTGGCCCCAACATCAGAAATTATGAGGACCATTAGAGCCTCAGAGAGGGTCGTTGTCTGGCCAGAGAAGTGCAATATTTATGAGGTGTCACTAAAGTTTCAGAGAAGGCTGCTATCTGGTCACAGAACCAGGCATGGGTGAGTTCAAGGCACAGGCAGGTATTCCAAGCAGGTTCAAATTTTGCAGTAATTTATAGTGAAGCCAAAATTATCTTTTCATGTCTTTGTGGCAAGATGGCTCCCAAATTTAATAAAAGATAAGGTTGGATCTATCAACCCTGTCCCTTACTTTAGGAAACCCCATTACCACCTACAAGGTGGTGAACTCCTGAGAATTTTCTATTCCAGATAAGTATTCCCTGATTTTCTAACTCTTCTCCTCTAATTGTGTCTTACTTAGAGTGAAGGTAATGTCAAGGCATTGTTCTGGATGAGAGTGGGAAGATTTTTGTGTACCACATATTTGCATGCACATTGGATTCATTATCTAATTTTCCATTCGAAATACTGAATCCCTGACACTAACCCATACCCTACTAGACTCTGAATACTAATCATAATATGATGGAGAAAAATATCCTAAACAGAATAGAAATACAAGCAGTTCAGAGGAGGCATGGTGTTTAGTTGGATTTGCCTTTTGCATGATAAAGGAATGGTGTAATAAATCTAATCAATTTTTTATTGAAATAGTTCTCCATGTGTTTTTATACTTAACAAATATGTGAATTCCTGTCTCCCTTTCTCTGTAGCCTATTCAGCACATGTATTTCTATATGCACATATAGAATCCTACATGTTATCACACGTATAGTTTTGTGATTTGGCTGATTAAACGCTGTTGGAACTGAAAATTCAAACTATGGGTGAGCTTCCTAGTAGAACAACATTATACATAAAACCATGTTCAGTAAAATAAATACTTTTGCATCTGTGGATGATATATATTTCACGATGAATTTTGATTGGCATATATATTGCTACTTTTTAATGTCTGTGTGTGTATGTGTGTGTGTATGTGTCCAGATTTTTTAAAATAAAATATATGTGTCTTATTATACACTCCCTAAATTCATTGATATACATGTATGTGGTTTTATAATCAACTTTTCACAAGTTTATTCTCTTAAATAATCATCCACCTGAAATACATATTTGTTTCCTAGTATCGAAAACTAACTTCAGTGAATGGTGCATTCAAATCCTAATCTTTCTACAGTAATCGACCCAGTTTAACATCAATGCAAGTAGATTCCTATGGATCATGATAAGTATTTTGACGTTCATTTTTTCACAATACTGGTACGTTACTATTTCTTCAGTTTATGCACATCATTGGATATATATTTCATCGACAAGTTCGCAAAATTATAGGCATTTGTTTCACTTTCAATCACTTCCTGCTTCAGAACACATGTATTCCTCCATGTTTCTTGACTTTTCTTTTCATGAGACTCCTTTCCAACACATTATTTTCTATTTCCATAATCACATTGAAGCAAAACTCACACACTGTTCATGATAAACCATAACCCTAATATTACCATTAGATGTATGACTGGTTGGAATGAATGATTGTATATCAATATAAGATTTCTTATATATTTTCAGATATCAATTCAATCCATCATTTAAAGTGGAATCAGTAATATTATTTATTCAGAGTATGGTGTATTCATACTTTATGTCTATATTCATAAACACAGGGTACACCTCTTTGTAAACCCAATATAATTTATATGTTTTCAAAACATTGCTCCCAGAAATGTTTGACGAAATACTCATGTCACCTGATCAACATATACATTTTATCACAGTAATATTCTGGACACAAAGTGCAAAGGTCACACTTCTGATTGTACCAAACCCTAAATGGAAAGTGAACATGGATTACTAAAAACATCCATGTCCATGTTGCCGAATGCTCTAAAAAGTCATTCCTATTTTTGACAACATATTGGTTTCTTCATAAGATAATATATTCAAACTCAACCCTGTTGAAAATATCTAATCCAATATCTCAATTTATACTTTGCCTGATTTCGTAATGTCTCTATTGATGTCTGCTTTCCTACATATTTTCCCCTTTCATCATTATGATTCACACTTCACATGAGCTGACATTTACATTCACTATCTAACCAAAACCCTATTGCTAAAGAACTTTTGTTCCAAATTCTATACTCACTCTTCTTTCTAAACCTATAGACTATCTTCATATTTTTACCGAGTCTCACTGTTTGATTTGATGTTATCTTCGACATTCAATCATCCAAGGTACAAGGTCCTATGCCATTGTATATCAATGTATCTGAGACATTGGTGCAGAATAATTCAAAGAGAAGTATTCCAATCAAGGGGCCAATGCCCTTCTGGGCTTCAAATCTTACTTAGGTTTCTGTTTTCATACATATATTTCACCTCTATATTCTTATAAATATCGCAGGTTCCCAATACCATAATTGATCCAGCAGAATGATTCCTAATCCAAATCGAACATGTTATTAACCCTAACCATACACTGTTCCCTCAATCTAACTTTACAGAAGAGCAGGGACAGAGTTGGTCTTATAATAGAGGAAGGTAGGGGATCTTCCACCTGCTGAGAACCTCAAATATCCATGCAGAAATTATCTCTGGAGAAGATGTAGGCAGCTATGAAGGTCGTGAGAAAGCAAAAGCAATCCTCCATGGCAAACAACCTGGTAAGGATGAAAGGTTGTGTCTGAATCAGCCTCTCTCTGCTTAATGTAGAGAAAATGGACCAAACAGGCATGTGTGGAGAGCTGTTCCCAGGTGATTATGGTTTATATACGTTTCTATCTTGTGAAAGTGTCAGAGGAAGTAGGGGCAGCCTCCATTTCATGAGATCCTTGGAAGAAGCTGTTAGGACAAAGTGGTTGCCCAGGCAGTGACCTCATTCAGTTCCTGAAGGAAGTGACCTCACCTCACTTCCTTAGTGATGGAACCCTCTGAACTTTGAATCCAGGAAGACAGGCACCCAGAGCCAGTCCCAGTCCCAGTCCCAGTAGTTTTACTTGTTTGGATTTAACAATGAGAGAGTCATTCTTTCTTGCTAACTACTGATGTGAGGATGGCAAAATGCCTGGAAAACTCTGAAGAGGGGGCTTTCCTGAAAAAGCAGGTAGTGGTTCACCGCTGGGTCCTGACAACTTCACAGTGTTGGACAAGGAGACCAGATCTGAGACAGGAGAGGCCATTTTGGGGGAACATAGTATGGCCCACCAGTCAGAGGACACTTCGGATAGTCCCAGACCTAATTGGGGAAGGAGGTGCCTTTGTGGGTGTGGATGTGAGTTTGTGGTTTTGTCTCATGTTCTGAAAATAGGTAGGAAAGTCAGTTTGTTTAGTTTGGAGTGGACAGTTTCTAGTAATTCTTTTGAAAAGGCGAGTGTTTCTATGTCTGTGTATCCCACTGTGTCCGTGGTTGTAGACATTAGAAAAGAGAATGGATCAATGGATATGTCCTGTCTAGTAGAAAGCTTCCCAGCATTCATCCTTCACATTTTATTAATGGATGGTGGCTTGCCTGATTGATGGGCAACATCAGCTATCTTCCTAAGTTGCTTTTTTCTTCCTGAATTCTGTCCACTCTCCTGCATAGGCTCATGGTTTTGTGTAAGAGATATATACCACTTCCAAGCTCTGTGACAAGGCCATATACTGGATAGCTGAAGGGAATTGTGAGCATCACAGAAAACTCAGATATCAGTGTGACCAGGAATGTCTCAGTGGAGAAACCCTGGTTTTGGCCTTTTGCTTACCTATTTTTCTGTTGCCCTGAACGTCAGGAATGTCTTTGCCTCTGCCCCACACCTTGGGAATCCTGAAGAAATCAGTTTTCAAACGGAAATAAAAAGGGCATCACCTGTGGCTCTTTGCTTAATTGCTTTGGAAAGGGATGTGTCTGAATCAGCCTCTTGACCCTCTGTGAGCCTGTGGCTTAGATTCTCAGCACCTGATGGATCTAAAGAAAGATCCCATGTGTGCATCCAAAATCAAAATGGCCAAAAATCAGTCATTGTGGATGAAGTCTCTCGCATTCCTCTGTAAGTTTAGAGACTTCCAACAAGTGAGAAGAGTGATCCATTGGGTCAAATAAGTTCTTCAAAGCCCTGAAGATGCTAGCCCATAGGTTCTTGAGTTTTCTTATGAATCCAATTCAAATAAAGAATATAAACCCCACAGTCAGTAGGCCTCAAATTGGAGAATTGGAGCAGTATTAACGGCAGGCCTATTTGATCACTCCTGATTCACGGGAAGGGTGTACAGGCCACCGTGACTTTAGGGAAATGAGGGGAAAGGGAGATTATTTTGAACACTGTCTTGTGCTGCGCCTCTCATGGAATCCTCCAGCCAGAAGTTATGATGAGTGTCTTTATGAAAGAAGATGAGGGCCATGTGGGAGTGTTTTGGTTTTAATTGTGGTCATTTGTGTGGTGGTTGGAGGAGATGACTGGGTCCACCAGGGCTTCAACTCTGGTTTGATTCCCCTTAGAGATTGAGTTCTGGAACTGACATCAGAGAAGTATTTTTAGGGATTGTGTTGGAATTTTAGGAGGCCATGCTTGAGAGTCGCCCTTGGAAAATGAGATCTTGGCCCAGGTTGTCTTTCTACAGAGCACTGGGAATCTCAGCCAGGATATCACATGATTTTATTCTGAAAGAATTGGCAGCTATAGATGAGAGTCAAACCACACATGGACCTCACATTGTAGACCTCAATGGGCCTGGCTTCTTGTGACTTTTGGCCACTCTTTGGGATTTTCCATGTTCAGTAAACTGAATATTTTTGTATCTGTGGAAGATATATATTTCATACAGAATTACGATTGGCATATATATAGCTACATTTTAATGTCTGTGTGTGTGTGTGTGTGTGTGTGTGTGTGTGTATATATATATATATATATATATATATATATATATATATATATATACTCTCCAGATTTTTCAAAATATGAAACATATGGGTCTTAATGTACACTCCCTAAATTCATCCATATTCTTGTATGTGGCTTTATAAACAACTTTTCCCAAGATTATTCTAAGAAATATTCATCAACCTGAAATACATATTTCTTTCCTAGTACTCACAACTAATTTCAGTGAATGGTGAATACAAATCCTAATATTTCTACAGTAACTGACCCTGTTTAACATTAATGCAAGTAGATTCTTATGGGACATGATGTGTATTTTGATGTTCATTTTTATTCAACACTGGTATATTACTATTTCTTCAGTTTATGCACATCACAGGATATATTTCATCCACAACTTAGCAAATTTATAGGCATTTGTTTCACTTTCAATCACTTCCTGCTTCAGAACACATGTATTCCTCCATGTTTCTTGACTGGTCTTTTCATGAGACTCCTTTCCAACACATTATTTTCTATTTCCATAATTAATTTTAAAGCAAAAATCTCACACACTTCATGATAAACCATAACCCTAATATTAACATTAGATATATAACTGGTTGGAATGAATGATTTTATGAAAATATATGATTTCTCATATATTTTCAGAGATCTATTCAATCCATTATTTAAAGTGGAACCAGTTATATTATTTATCCACAGTTTGGTCTATTCATGAATTATCTCTATATATATAGACACAGGGTACACTTCTTTGTACCCAAATACTAATTTATAAGTCTTGAAATATCGCTCCCAGAAATAGTGGAAGAAATACTCATGTTACCTGATGTACATATACTTTTTATCACAGTAATATTCTGGACACAAAATGCAAAGGTCAAACTTATGATTGTACCAAAGCATAAATGGAAAGTGAATATGGATTACTAAAAACATCTATGTCAGGGTTACCTCATGTTTTCAAATGTCATTCCTATTGGTGACTACATATTTGTTTTTTCCTAAGATTATACATTCAATTTCAACACTGTTAAAAATGTCTAATCCTATCACTCACTTTATATTTGCCTGATTTCATAATGTCTCTATTGATATCTGCTTTCCTAAATATTTTAATCAGTTCATCATTGTGACTACCTCTTCACATGTGCAGACATTTACCTTCACTCTCTAACCAAGACCCTATTGCTAAACAACTTTTGGTCCAAATTATATACTCACTCTTCTTCCTAAACATACCAACTATATTCCTAATCTTACGGACTATCCCTGTTTCAGTGGATGTTCTCTTCTACAATCAATCATCCAAGGTACAAGGTCCTATGCCATTCTATATAGATTTATCTGAGACAAGTGTGCAGAATGTAATTCAAAGCTAAGTATCTCAATCAAGGGCCCAATGCCCTTCTGACCTTCAAATCTTACCTAGATTTCTGTTTTCATACTTATATTTCACCTGTATATTCTTATAAATATCGCAGGTTCCCAATACCACTAATCATCCTGCAGAATGATTTCTAACCCAAATCGAACATGTTTTTAAACCTAACCATACACTGTTCCCTCAATATGACTTTACAGTAGAGCAGGGAAAGAGTTGGTCTTACAATACAGGAATGTAGGGGAATTTCCACCTGCTGAGAACCTCAAAGGTCCATGCAGAAATGATACCTGGAGAAGGTGTAGGCATCTATGAAGGACCTGAGAGAGCAAAAGTCATATTCCATGGCAAACAACCTGGTCAGGATGAAGGGTTATGTCTGAATCAGCTGCTCTCTTCTTAATGTAGAGAATTTGGACCAAACCAGGCTTGTGTGGAGAGCTGCTCCTGGTGCCTATGGTTGATATACCATACTAACTTCTGAAAGTGTCACAGGAAGTAGGGGTAGCCTCCTTCTCATTGCGACCCTTGGAAGCATCTGTTAGGACAAAGTGGATGCCAAGCCAGTGACGTCATTCAATTCCTGAAGAAAGTAACCTTAACTCACTTCCTTGGTGATGGAACTTTCTGAACTTGGGATCCAGGAATCCAGGCACCCATTGCCAGTCCCATTCCCAGTCCCAGTGGTCTCACTTGTTTGGATTTACCAAGGACAGAGTCAGTCTTGGTATCTACTGATGTGAGGATGGACAAATGTCATAAAAGCTCTGAAGAGGGGCCTTTTCTGTAAAAACATGTAGGGTCTCATTGCTGGCTCCTGCCAACTCCACAGAATTGGCCAAGGAGACCAGATCTGACACAGGACAGGCCATTTTGGGGGAACATAGTATGGCCCACCAGTAAGAGGACATTTCACATAGTCACAGATGTACTTGGGGGAACGAGGTGCCTTTGTGGGTGTGGGTGTGGGTTTGTGGTTTTGTCTCATGTTCTAAGAATAGGTAGGAAAGTCAGTTTGTATGGTTTGGAGTGGACTGTTTCTAGTAAGTCGTTTGACAATGCGAGTGTTTCTAAGTCTGTTTATCCCACTGTGTCCGTGGTTGTAGACATTAGAAAAGAGAATGCATCAATGGGTATGTCCTGTCTAGAAGAAAGCTTCCCAGACTTCATCTTGCCCAATTTAAGAATGGACTGCGCTTGACTCGTGAATGGGCAACACCTACTATCTTACTTAGTTCCTGTTTTCTTCCTGAATTCTGGCCACTCTCCAGAATAGGCTCATGGATTTTTGTCGAAGATATGTACCACCTCCAAGCTCTGTGATATGTCCATTTACTGGATAGCTGAAGGGAATGGGAGCATTTCAGAAAACTCAGATATAAGTGTGACCAAGAAAGTCTCAGTGGAGAAACCTTGCCTTGGGCCTTTGCTTACCTATTGTTCTGTTGCCCCGAACGTCAGGAATGTCTTTGCCTCTGCCCACACTTTGGGAAGCCTGAAGAAATCAGTTTTCAAACGGAAATAAAAGGGCATCACCTGTGGCTCTTTGCTTAATTGCTTTGGAAAGGGATGTGTCTGAATCAGCTTCTTGGCCCTGTGTAAAGCGATGGCTTAGATCCTCACCACCTGATGGATCTAAAGAAAGATCCCATGTGTGCATCCAGAACCAAAATGGCCAAAAGAGCAGTCATTGTGGATAAAGTCTCTCGCCTTCCACTGTAGGGTTCCTTAACTCCATCAAGTGAGAATAGGGATCCTTTGGGTCAAATGAGTTCTTCAAAGCCCTGCAGAGGCTAGGCCATAGGTGCTTGGTTTTTTCATGACTCAAATTCACTTAAAGAATCTAAACCCCACAGTCAATAGACCTCAAGTTGGAGAAGCAGAGAAGTATTAACAACAGGCCTATTTGATCACTCCTGGCTCACAGGAAGGATGTCCAGGCCACCCTAACTTTAGGGAAATGAGGGGCAAGTGAGGTCATTTTGGACACTGTCTTGGGCTGCACCACTCATGGAAACCTCCAGCCAGAGGTTATGATGTGTGTCTATATGGAAAAAGATTAGTGCCATGTGGGGTGTTTTGGTTTTAATTGTGGTCATTTGTGTGGCTTTTGGAAGAGATAACTGGGTCCAACTTGGCTTGAACTCTGGTGTGATTCCACTTAGAGACTGTGTTCTGGAACTGACCTCAGAGAAGGTTAAAGGTCCTATGCCATTGTATATCGATATTTCTGGGACATTTGTGCAGAACGTAATTCAATGATAAGTATACCAATCAAGGGCCCAATGAACTTCTGGGCTTCAAATCTTACCTAGATTTTTGTTTTCATACTTATATTGAAAGGTTAATAAAATAGCTACTTGTCACTTACTGTTTTTCTGTATGATTAAGAAAACACTGTTGAAATCTTGAGAACTGTTTGTTATTCTTGGTCGCAGAATGTGTTGTCCCCAACTGCCAAACTGCAGAATGTACTCCGTCACCCATTTGCACGCAAACCGCCCACTCACCCTGACCCATAAATAAACTTCCCTCCCTGCCCTCTCCAAGGAAAGTATATAAGCACTTCTTAAGCTGTTCTCAGGGCTCTCTGCTCTATTCAAGTGAGCTCTGAGCCCTTGCATGCCAGACCCGCAATTAACCCTTTGCTGTTGCATGAGACAGTCTCTTGGTGGTCTCCTCCTCCAATGCTCGCCCGATCTTTACATCTGGTGGCCCCAGCGAGATCCAGCAGCCACAGACGAAAGACCCCCAATAAGCTCCTCTGGGTTAAATAAGGCCCCTCTTTCTGGTTTCAGTTTTCAGGTTAGGGCTTGGCAAAATTGCTATCGGTGACGAGCGTGAGCTCTTTCCGACGGTGGATGACAGATATGTCATAGAGCCACAGGCCATGTCCCTGGGGAATGTACTAGGGAACTCGAGGAACAATAGTCTCCTCGACTCAGTGACATTTTGTTTTGGATTCGGTATTGCAGCCCATCGAGTTTTGCCAGCTACTCAGTCCTGGTTTCAGTATTGGATGTCCATTCCCTGTCTTTATTGTCTTGTCTTGTCTGTGTCGTGTATCCTTGCTTTCACTGTCTGTGTATCTTTCTTAATGGGACAGAGCACTTCAATGCCTCTGTGCCTGATCCTTGATCATTGGACCAAGTCTGCTTAAGGGCTCAAAATCTTTCTTTTTCAGTAAAACGCCAGACCTGGCAGATTCTGTGTCTCAGAATGATCCACCTTTGGAGTCGGATGGCTCCCAGAAGGATCTTTCTACTTAGCTACGCCAGCCAGACATTCTGACTCTGGAGGATGACTAAGAAAGTCGGGGCTCAGATCTTTTCCCCTAACTCAGGGTAACTTTTGAAGTATAGGGGACCCCAGTAAACTTTGAAGTGAATACAGAAGCAGTATACTCAGCCCTTAAGGCCCCATTGGGCCCTCTATCAAATAAAAGGTCTGTAGTTCAAAGGGCTAATGGCAGTAAATATCGGGCTTAGACAACTAAGAGTACATTGGACCTGGGGAAAGGAAACATCCATCACTCCTTCCTTGTAATCCCAGAATGCCTGGTCCCATTAATGGGCAGAGATCTGCTCACCATGCTCTGGGCCAAAATAACTTTTAACCCTGAAGTCCCCGAAATGAAATTTCTAAATCTTTCAGTAAAAACTCTTATAGTCACAGCTTTAACTATGTTAGTAGAAGATGAACATCAACTATTCACACCCCCCAAGCTGATAAAACAGGCAAGCTACCCCAGAAATGGATATCAGTTTACCCAGATACCTGGACAAAAACTGCTGGTTTAGGCCTGGCCGTGAATAAACCTCCAATAACAGTGGAGTGAAAAACCTCAGACTCACCAATCAATGTCAAACAATATCCTCTAAGCCAAAAAAAAAGCTAAAAATGGATAAGGCCCCATATTCAGAAATATCTGTCCTTGGGGTCCTAAGGCCCTGTCAATCGGCCATGAACACTTCCCTGCTACCAGAAAAAAAAAGCCAGGAACTGGGGACTATTGCCCCGTTAAAGACCTAAGACAGATCAACAACAGAGTGCAGGACATTCAACACACGGTACCTAATCCGGACAATCTGCTTAGCACTCTGAACCCTGAGAGGAAATGGTATACTGTTCTGGACGTAAAAGATGCTTTCTTTTGCTTGCCTCTGAATAAAGATAGTCAGTTGCTGTTTGCTTTTGAGTGGGTAGACCCAGAAACCAGAACGTCTGGTCAACTAACTTGGACTAGACACCCACAGGGCTTCAAAAACTCCCCCACTCTCTTTGATGAAGCCCTCTGCAGAGTTCTCAACAACTTCAGAACTATGCACCTCAAAGTCACACTGCTTCAATACGTGGATGACAAGCTACTGGCAGCCAACACCAAGAAAAACTGTGAGTCTTGGTCCCAAGCACTATTATCCGACCTTGCTAAACTCAGGTATAGAGCTTCTGCCAAAAAAGCCCAAATTTGCTAGCATGAAGTTATCTTCCTGGGCTATTCCCTTAGGGACAGTAAACGATGGCTAACTGAGCCCAGAAAACAAATCGTTTTGCAGATACCACCCCTATCTAACAGGAGAAAACTCAGAGAGTTTCATGGGACTGATGGCTTTTGCAGGTTATGGATACCTGTGTTTGGGTCCTTAGTTGCTCCTTCATACCCACTGTTAAAGGGAGATCCTCATTTCTAATGGACCCCTGAGCACCAGGAAGTTTTTGATAACATCAAAGGACACTGACACTGAACGCCTCAACTTCACTGAGCCCAGCCTTCAATTTTAGAAAGCCATACACTACGTTACAATTGTACATCAACTCACTCACCTTGGTTCAAAGAAACTGCAGGCATTCCTGAAGGATCAAGAACAGAGTTTTCCACTAATCGACTCACAGTGAAAGGAAATATCTGAACGGGTAACAAAAGCCTGTTGGGTCTGTCAATTGGTTAATGCTTACCCTTCCAAGCTTCCTGCAGGAAAGCACCTATGAGGAACCAGACAAGGAAAGTTCTTGGAAGTGGACTTTCTGAAATTAAGCCAGCAAGGTATGGACTTAAAAATATTCTATTCTTTGTAGATATATTTTCAGGATGGATTGAAGCCTTCCTCACACACACACAAAAACAAAAACAAAAACAAAGACAAAAAACAAACAAACAATGGCACAATAGTTTTCAAGAAGATCCTGAAAGATATTTTTTCAAGATACGGTCTGCCTAAGGTAATAGGGTCTGATAATGGACCGGTGTTCATGGCCCAGGTAAGTCAGGGGTTAACCAGGACCCTGAGGATTAATTGGAAGTTAGATTGTGCTTATACACCCCAGAGCTCAGGACAGGTAGAAAAATAAATAGAACCATTAAAGAGACCTTAACAAATTTAAGCTTAGAGACCGGCATAAATGATTGGACTATTCTCCTGCCTGATGCACTGTTTCATGCGAGAAATACTCCCTCTGTTTCTTTGTGTAAACTCACTCCCTATGAAATTCTTTATGGTGCTGCTCCTCCAGTAAGGGACCTAACCCCAACTCTAAGGCCTAACGATCCCTTCCACACCCCCTTGCTTGACAGACTTAAAGCTCTTGGAAGAACTCAGCGATACCTGTGGAAACAGCTGGCCACTGCCTACCAACCTGGGGACGAGGGGACTCCACATCAATATCAAGTAAGAGACTTCATCTACATAAGACGACATCAAGTGTCATCTCTGGAACCCCACTGGAAAGGAACATACCAGGTGCTACTTCAAACTCCTTCAGTGGTAAAAGAAGACGGAATCACTTCCTGGATCCATGCCTCTCATCTCAAGCCTGCGCCATGTCCAGATTCTGGTTGGAAACTGGAAAAGACTGGTAACCATTTCAAATTAGGTATTCGCCATGTGGATAAGTCTATAGACTCTCCCCTTGGCCACCAGTAGTCCTAACAATAATCAGCCCGTTCAGCAGCGATGGCTGATCACAAATCTTACTAGACAAGAAGTATGGTCCATCTTGCATACATCTCCCTTAGGGACCTGATGGCCATCTCTCCACCCAGACAGTTTTCAGCTGGCTATACATCGTTCCTATTGGGATATCCTTGATGAAGAGGATCCCACTAATATTCAATTAAATCCCTTCCCTACCATAGATAATGGAAACAAACATTATGGATGCAGGGACACGCGAGCCAGATTCAGGTTGGCTAGCCTAGATTACTATGTTTGCCCGGCCGACTATCAAATCCACAAACAGCTAGGGCTGTGTGTGGGAAAAGCCGACTTCTTCTGTAAGTCATGGGGATGTGACCATACAGAGGCTGCCTGGTGGAACCAAACTCCTCATCAAATTCAGTACACAGCATTGGCCATATTACCAATTAGACAACCAAAAACTATGGCCCACAGAGGGGTCTCTAGATCCTCAAATTCTGCGTGACCTTTTTAACTTCATCAAGTGCTCAAAAGGGTGGAAGGAAATTTCCCTATGTGGAGTCCTTTTCCCTCCTTCTCTCACATCCTGTACAATGCTTTTCCAATAGTTCCTCACCCGCAGCCTTCTGCTTTAGACTCTCTGCTGTCATTCCCACCTCAGCAACCTGATTTCTCCCCTCCAATTACTAGAACAGAAACCCAAACCTCTGCCAGATCTCAGACCATTGCCTCCTTGCTGAAGTAGCAGGTACTGAGGCACCCCTCCACCCACTCACTCTTCTCTTCTCTTGACAGTGCCCGCACTGGGTCCCACCAGGTAATCTAACAAGCTAATCCAATGATCAAACCAGCAGAGAAGAGCCCTCAGACCACTATCCAAGATGTAATGAGAATGGCCTTTAAAGTTGCTTTGTCATCACTGAAAACAGGTTACTAAAAATTTAAAGTCTCTCACAGGCTTTGTGGGATACTCACTCCCGTCTTCCCCTCTGCTCTACCCATTCTACTGCTCAAGTTTTTGTTGCTAGGAAAATCCCAAACGCTTTTCCCATTATTCTTTTACATCTCTCCTTACTCATTCTCAGATCCACTGAGCTGCTCTCAGCCTCGACAACCCCGTCTTCCCCCTCTGTACCAGGCCCAGAGGAAAGTCTTAAATGACCTTCTCCAGAAGTCTTCACCAAGGCTTATTTTAGGTCTTTCAGCAAAAGAGTCCCTCTGAATGAGTTCAATGTAGATAAACTTCCTCTTTTCGTGTTGTCCTGTTCTACTTGGCCACTGGTTGGAAGAATCACCACTCCTAAGCTAGACACCCCCTTACTAGTTTTTCACAAAATATGTGAACAAGGCCTCTGGCCTTGAGCTGGGACTTCACAGAGATGGCTACATTTCTAAGATTAAAAATTTACCAACTGGGCTCCGTGGTGACAGCTGGCAGGCAGAAAAAAAGAGGCAAAAAGCTGTTTCCTTCCTAGGTGTCCTTGAACAGTTAACTTGCCAAGAACTGAGGAAAGAAAAAAACAGAAACAAAAACTGGTTTTTGGGAACTTCTGCAGACTGTGGACTTCTGAGCCCCTTCCCTTACATGTTGGGTACAAATTCTAAAACTACCAAAACTTGGGGTTCAGGGGATTAATTGATTACAGCAGAGGCAATGCCCTGTAAATCCGGATGCAACCAAATAAGACTGTTTTTTTGTCTTCGGTGCTATCTTAGGAGCCTTGCCTTGTCCGTCCCTACAACAGTATAATTCTATACACTTTTACATTGTTTATGTTTTCATAAAATGGTCAACAGATGTGATTAATTATGTAATGATGCAGATGTTTTCCAGAGTGCTCTATCATGATGCAGGTTCATTTAAAGTTCAAATAGGGGGCCATACAACCCGGTTCCACCTGGAACCTGTATCCCTCACTTTAGCCATCCTATTATTAACAATAGTTGCTTCAGGGGTGGGCACAGGAACAACTGCCCTTGCCCATGGGAGAAAACAAATGACACAATTAGAAGCAGCAATAGACCAAAACATAAGATATTAAAAACATCCATCACAGCTTTACAGGAATCTGTAACCTCTCTCTCTCTGAAGTTGTTTTACAGAACAGGCGAGTGTTGGAACTCCTCTTCATGAAGGGGGCCTTTGTGCTTGCATTGAGGGAAGAATGTTGTTTTTATGACGACAATCCTGGAGTTGTAAAAGAATCTATGAGAAAATTAAGAAAACGCCTTGAAGAGCATCAATGAGAGAAAGTGGCCCAAAAAGGATGGTTTGAGTCTTGGTTCACACAATCCTCCTGGTTAACTACGCTTTTATCCGTCTTGGCCGGTCCATTAATAATCCTCATATTATTGCTAACTGTAGAACCCTGTTTGCTCAACTGTGTAGTTTCCTTTCTAACCCAAATCGAACCTGTTATTAAACATAACCATACACTGTTCCCTCAATCTAATTTTACAGAAGAGCGGGAACAGAGTTGGTCTTAAAATACAGGAATATAGAGTATCTTGCACCTGCTGAGAACCTCAAAGGTCCATGCAGAAATGACCCCTTGAGAACATGTAGGCTGCTATGAAGGACCTGAGAGAGCAAAAGTCATCTTCCATGGCAAACAACCTGGTCAGGATGAAGGGATGTGTCTGTATCAGCCTCTCTCTTCTTAATGTAGAGAAGATGGACGAAACCAGGCGTGTGTTGAGAGCTGCTCCTGCGTGCCAATGGTTGATATACCATTCTAACTTGTGAAAGTTTCACAGGAAGTAGGGGCAGCCTCCATCTCATCAGAACCTTGGAAGCAACTGTTAGGACAAAGTGGTTGCCAAATAAGTGACCTCATCCAGTTCCTGAAGGATGTGACCTCACCTCACTTCCTTGGTGATGGAACTCTCTGAACTTGGAATCCAGGAAGCCAGGCACCCAGAGCCAGTCCCAGTCCCATTCCCAGTGGTAGAACTTATTTTGATTTACCAAGGACAGACTCAGTCTTTCTTGAGATTTACTGATGTGAGGATGGCCAAATGCCAGGAGAGCTCTGAAGAGGGGCGTTTCCTTAGAGAGCAGGTAGTGGCTCACTGCCGGCTCTTGACAACTTCACAAAGTTGTCCAAGGTGACCACATCTGACACAGGACATGCCATTTTGGGGGAACATAGTATGGCCCACCAGTCAGAGGACACTCGGGATAGTCACAGACCTACTTGGGAAAAGGAGGTGCCTTTGTGAATGTGGGTGTGAGTTTGTGGTTTTGTCTCATGTTCTGATAATAGGTAGAAAAGGTGGTTTTTTGGTTTAGAGTGGACTGTTTCTACACAGTTGTTTGACAAGGTGAGTGATTCTATGTCTGTGTATCCCACTGTGTCCGTGATTGTAGACATTAGAAAAGCGAATGCATCTATTGATGTGTCCTGCCGAGTAGAAAGCTTCCAAGCATTCATCCTGCCCAATTTATGAATGGACTTCGGGTTGCCTTATGAAAGGGCAACACCTACTACTTTCCTATGTTCCTGTTTTCTTCCTGAATTTTGGCCACTGTCCAGAATAGGCTCATGGTTTCTTGTCCAAAATATGTACCACCTCCAAGCTCTGTGACAACCCCATGTATTAAATAGCTGAAGAGAAAAAGAGCATCTCAGAATATACTGATATTGTTGTGAACAGGAAAGTCTCAGTGGAGAAACCCTGATTTGGGCCTTTTGCTTAAATATCGTTCTATTGCCCTGAATGTCAGGAAGGTCTTTGCCACAGGCTACCTGCTTGTGAAGCCGGAAGAAAACAGTTTTCAAATGGATATGAATGGGCATCACCTGTGGCTCTTTGCTTAAATGCTTTGGAGAGGGATGTGTCTGAATCACCCTTTTGGCCTGTGTGAGGCTGTGGAATATATTTTAAGCACCTGATGGATCTAAATAAAGATCCCATGTGTGCATCCAAAACCAAAATGGCAAAAAATCAGTCATTTTGGATGAAGTCTCTTCCCATCCTCTGTTTGGTTTCTGACCTCCATCAAGTGAGAAGAGGGATCCTTTGGGTGAACTGAGTTCTTCAAGCCCTGCAGAGGCTTGCCCATAGGTGCTTGGGTTTTCTCATGACTCCAATTCAAATAAAGAATCAATACCTGACAGTCAGTAGGCCTCAAATTGGAGAAGTGGAGCAGTATTAAGGGCAAGCCTATTTGATCACTCCTGGTTCACAGGAAGGGTGTCCAGGCCAGCCCCACTTTAGACAAATGAGTGGCAACGAGCTTAGTTTTGACACTGTCTTTGACTGTGCCTCTCATGGACACCTCCAGCCAGAGGTTATAATGAGTGTCTATATGGAAGAAGATGAGGGCCATGTGAAAGTGTTTGGTTTAATTGTGGTCATTTGTTTGGCGGTTGGAAGGGATGACTAGGTCCACCTGGGTTTGAAATCTAGTGTGATTTCCCTTAGAGACTGAGTTCTGGAACTAACGTCAGAGAAGTATTGCCATGAATTGTGTTGGGATTATAGAAGGCCACTCATGACAGTCTCCCTTAGAGCCTGAGGTCTAGGCCCAGGGTGACTTTCCACAGAGCACGGTTATCTCAGGCAGGATATCACAAGATTTTTTTCTGAAAGACTTGGCAGCCATAGTTGAGAGTCAAAACACAAATGGACCTCACATTGTAGACCTCAATGGGCCTGGGTTCATGTGACCTTTTTGCCACTCTTTGGGAAGCATTGCTATTGCGAGTTCTCCAGACCTTTCATTGAAATAAGCTTACTCACCACTTAATGGTTAATGAATAATTGGAACCCCCAGTGCCTCCAACTTCATCCTTGAAAAATGACTAGATAAATACCATGACATTTTTGAAATTCCCATGACCAGCTGGCACTGGAGAACCTTTGGATGTCCTGTTGCTTATCAGCAGTGTACCAAACAGTGCCTTGATTGACTAGGTTTCATGAAAATGATGTAGAACAGAGATACCAGTAAGTTAGAGCCTGCTGAGTAGTGGGCTAAGAGCAGTAGTGTGCAGGTGTGCAATAAAACATCTGTGGTAAAGATATGTGGATCTTCCATTGGCTTCCAAATGGCTTGTGATGACATGGTGCAGGCAGCAGACCCTTATATGTAGAGGCATCTTTTTATATGTAGAGGTTTCAGGTCAATGTTCAGAATCAGTTTGCTATGGTCAAGGGGGCAAGCGATGTGGAATAGAAGCCTGGTTGGTACATTCTCCTGCAGACCCTGACCCACCACACGTGACAGAACTCCCTCCAGCACTGTGTCCCAGTTGAACTCATTGTATTTGGTGAAGCAAATACAAAACTCCCAGCACAGCAGCAAGAAACACCACGAAAATTCTAGAATGACCAAATGGCTACACAGTCCACATGGGGAGACACTTAGCACACAGTGACAACAGTTTACCTAAAAAGAGAAAATTCAGCACTGATGCATTATGTTCATTGGAAAATAAGAAACTATGTCCTCCTGGTCACATAGATGCAGACCCAACTTTGATGGTCTCAGTATAAAGGAAGCTAAAGCTCATGACAACAACATATATTTCAAATGCCCAACTTCAGATAGAGTTTCTACAGAAGTATTTAGGCTCTCCGAGCTTATTGTTGGTGGAGTTTTTACTCTGCTCATTACTTTTGGAAACTTTTCTACCACCTCCCAGGTTGTGAACTCCTGAGCATTTTTCATTCCAGATATGTATTCAAAGATTGTCTAACTCTTCTCCTCTAATTTTGTCAAACCATATTTAAAATTGGAACCAGTTATATTATTTATTCACAGTATGGACTATTCATCCATTATCTCTATATTCTTAGACACAGTGTACACCTATTTGTACCCCCAATACTAATTTATATATCTTCAAAATATTGCTCCCCGAAATGCTGGAAGAAATACTCATGTCACCTGATCTACATATACGTTTTATCACATTAATATTCTGCACACAAACAGCAAAGGTCACACTTAAGATTGTATCAAAGCCTAAATGAAAAGTGAGCATGGATTACTAAAAACATCCATTTTAAGGTTGCCAAATATTCGCAACTGTCAATCCTATTGGTGACTACATATTTGTTTCTTCCTAAGATTATATATTCAAACTCAACCCTGTTGAAAATGTCTAATCCTATCACTCACTTTATACTTTGCCTGATTTCCTAATGTCTCTATTGATATCTGCTTTCCTACATAATTTCCCCAGTTCAACATTGTGAATGACTCTTCACATGTGCTGACATTTACATTCACTCTCTAACCAAAACCCTATTGGTAAAGAACTTTTGGTCCAAATCCTATCCTCTCGCTTCTTTCTAAACCTACCGACTATCTTCCTAATCCAAATGACTATCCCTTTTGGACTGGATGTTCTCTTCCACATTCAATCATCCAAGGTACAAAGTCTTATGCCATTGTATATGGATTTATCAGAGACATCTGTGCAGAAATTGATTCAACGCTAAGTATCCCAATCAAGGCCCCAATGCTCTTCTGGGCTTCAAATCTTACCTAGACTTCTGTTTTCATACTTATATTTCACGTCTATATTCTTATAAATATTACAGGTTCCCAATACCATTATTCATCTTGCAGAATGATCCCTAACCCAAATCGAACCTATTATTAACCCTAACCATACACTGTTACCTCAATCTAACTTTACAGAAGAGCAGGGACAGAGTTGCTCTTACAATACAGGAATGTAGGGGATCTTCCACCTGCTGAGAACCTCAAAGGTCCATGCAGAAAAAAAATCACTGAAGAAGATGTAGGCAGCAATGAAGGACCTGAGAGAGCAAAATTTATCTTCCATGGAAAACAACCTGGTCAGGATGAAGGGATGTGTCTGAATCATCCTCTCACTTCTTAATGTAGAGAAGATGGACGAAACCTGGTCTGTGTGGAGAGGTGTACCCAGGTGCCTATGGTTGATATACGTTTTTAACTTGGGAAAGTGTCAAGGAAGTAGGGGCAGTCTCCATCTCATGGGACACTTGGAAGCAACTGTTAAGACAATATGGTTGCCAAGGCAGTGACTTCATTCAGTTCCTGAAGGAAGTGACCTACATCACTTTCTTGGTGATGGAACTCTCTGAACTTGGGATCCAGGAAGCTAGGTACGCAGAGCCAATCCCAGTCCCAGTCCCAGTGGCCTCCTTGTTTGTTTTTACAAAGTATAGTGTCAGTATTTCTTGGTACCTACAGATGAGAGGATGGCAAAATACCAAGAGATCTCAGAAGAGGTGCCTTTCCTGAGAAAGCAGGTAGTGGCTCACCCATGGCTCCATACAACTTCACAGAGTTGGCCATGGAGACCCGATTTGAGACAGGACAGGCCATTTTGTGGGAACATAGTATGGCCCACCAGTCAAAACACACTCCTGATAGTCACAGACCTACTTGAGTTAAGGAGATGCCTTTTTGGGTGTGGGTGTGAGTTTGTGGTTTTGTCTTATGTTATGAGAATAGGTAGGAAAGGCGGTTTGTTTGGTTTGGAGTGAACTGTTTCTAGTAAGTTTTTTGACAAAGCTAGTGTTTCTATGTCTGTGTATCCCACTTTGTCCGTGGTTGTAGACCATAGCAAAGAAAAGGCATCAATGGATGTGTCCTGTCTTGTAGAAAGCTTCCCATCATTCATCCTGCCCAATTTATGAATGGACTGTGACTTGCCTTATGGATGGGCAAAACCTGCTATCTTCCTAAGATCCTGTTTTCTTTCTGAATTCTGGCCAATCTCCACAATAGGCTCATGGATTTCTCTCCATGATATGTACCAAATCCAAACACTGTGACATGGCCATGTACTGGATAGCTGAAGGGAATGGCGAACATCTCAGAAAACTCAGATATCAGTGTGACCAGGAAAGTCTCAGTGGAGAAACCCTGCTTTGGGCCTTTTGCTTACCTATTGTTCTGTTTCCCTGAATGTCAGGAAGGTTTTTGCCTCATGCCACCCCTTTTTGAAGCCTGAAAAAAATAGTTTTCAAATGGAAATGAATGGGCATCACCTATGGCTCTTTGCTTAATTGCTTTGGAAAGGGATGAGTCTGAATCAGCCTCTTGGCCCTGTGTGAGGCTGTGGCTTAGATTCTCAGCACTTGATGGATCTAAAGAAAGATCCCATGTGTGCATCTAAAACCAAAATGGCAAAAAGATCAGTAATTGTGCATGAAGACTCTTGCCTTCCGCTCTTTGGTTCCTGACCTCCATCAAGTGAGCACTGGAATCCTTTGGGTCAAATGAGTTTTTCAAAGCCCTGCAGAGGCTAGACCATGGTGCTTGGGTTTTCTCATGACTCCAATTCACACAAAGAGTCTATACAGGACAGTCAGTAAGCCGCAAGTTGGAGAAGCAGAGCAGTATTAAGGGCAGGCCTATTTGATCACTCCTGGTTCAAAGGAAGGGTATCCAGGCCTCCCTGACTTTAGGTAAATGAAGGTCAAGGGAGATTATATTGGACACTGTCTTGGGGTGACCCCTCATGGAAACCTCGAACCAGAAGTTATGATGAGTGTCTATATGGTTGAAGATGAGGGCCATGTGGGAGTGTTTTCTTTCAAATGTGGTCAATTGTGTTGCAGTTGAAAGAGATGAGTTTGTCTACTTGTTCTTGAACTATTTTTTGTGTCAAAACACACATGGACCTCACATTGTAGACCTCAATGGGCCTGGCTTTATGTGACCATTTGACCACTCTTTGGGAAGCTTTGCCTGTGACAGTTCTCCAGAGCTTTCATTGAAATGAACTTCCTCACCATTTCATGGTTCCTGAATGACTTGAAACCCACAGTGCCTTCAACTTCATCCATGAAAAATGGCTAGATAAATACCATGATATTTTTGAAATTTTCATGACCAAGTGGCACTGGAGAACCATTGGATGACCTATTGCTGATCAGGAGTGTACCAGACAGTGCCTTGATTGACTGGGTTTCATGAAAATGGTGTAGAACAGAGATGCCAGTACGTTGGAGCCTAATGAATAGTGGGCCTAGAGCAGTGGTGTGCAGGTGTGTGATAAAACATCTGTGGTGGGGCAATGTGGATCTGCCATTGGCTTCCCAATGGCTTGTGACTGAGATGGTGAAGCCAGCAGACAATTCTATGTAAAGGCATCTTGTTATATGGAGAGTTTTCAGGGCAATGTTCAGAATCAGTTTGCTATGGTCAAGGGGGCAAGCTATGTGAGATAGAAGCCTGGTTGGTGCATTCTCCTGCAGACCATGAATCACCACATGTGACAGAACTCCCTCCAGCTCTGTGTCCCTGTTGATCTCCTTGTAATTCGTGAAGCAAATACCAAACTCCCAGAGCAGCAACAAGAAACACCAGAAATACTGGAGGATGACCAAATGGCTTCACAGTCCATATGGGGAGACACTTAGCCCACAGTTTACCTACAATGAGAGAATTCAGCACTGCTGCCTCATATTCATTGGAAAATAAGAAACCATTTTCTCCAGGTCACATAGATGCATACCTAGCTTTGATGGTCTCACTACAAAGAAGCTAAAGCTCCTGACAAGAACATATATTTCAAGTGCCCAAACTCAGAGGCAGTTTCTCAAGAACTATATAGGCCAGCAGAGCTCCATTTTTGTGCAGTGTTTACCCTTTCCTTACTTTTGGAAACTCTTCTACCAACTCCAAGGTTGTGAACTCCTGAGCATTTTCCATTCCATGTATGTATTCACAGATTTTCTAACTCTTCTCTTTTAATTGGGTCTTTCTTGGGACGAAAGTAATGTCAAGGCAATGTCCTGTAGAAGAGTGGGAAGATTTTTGTGTAGCACATATTTACATACACATTGAATTCATTTTCCAATTTTCCAATCTAAATACTGAATTACTGACACTAACCAATACCCTACCAGACTCTGACTACTAATCCTAATAAGATTGATAAAAATAACCCAAACAGAATAGAAATACAAGCAGTTCAGAGGAGTCATGGTGTAGAATTGGACTTGCCTTTTGCATTATATACAGTAGGAGTTATAAATCGATTCAATTTTTTGTTGAAATTGCTCTCCATGTGTTTTTAAAGTTAACAAAGATGTGAATTCCTGTCTCCCTTTCTCTGTACCTATTCAGCACATCATTTTTAAATGCTCATATAGAATACTAGCTGGTACCACACGTGCATTCTTGTGGGATGGCTGACTTGGCTGTTACAAATTGTAAGAGATCACTACTCCTAAACGCTGTTGGAACTGAAAATTAAACCTATCGGTGAGCTTCCTAGTTGAACAACATTATACATAAATCCATTTTCATTCATATATATATTTATGTATGTGTGGATAGTATATATTTCATGGTGAATTTTGATTGGCATATATATTGCTATTTTAATGTCTGTGTGTGTGTGTGTGTGTGTGTGTGTGTGTGTGTGTGTATGTATATATATATACACTCTCCAGATTTTTCACATTATGAAATATGTGTCTTATTATACACTCCCCAAATTCATTCATATTCATATGTGTGGATTAATAATGAAATTTTCAAAAGATTATTCTCAGAAATATTCATACACCTGAAATACATATTTGTTTCCTGGTACTGACAAGTAAAATCAGTGAATAATGCATACAAATTCTAAAATTTCTACAGTAACTGACCCAGTTTAACAGCAATGCAAGTAGATCCCTATGGGACCTGATGTGTATTTTGACTTTCATTTTTTTCAACACTAGTACATTACTATTTCTTCAGTTTATGCACATCATAGGAAACATATTTCATCCACAAGTTAGCAAATTTATACACATTTGTTTTACTTTCAATCACAACCCGCTTCAGAACACATGTATTCCTCCATCTTTCTTGACTTGTCTTTTCATGATACTATTTTCCAAACACATTATTTTCGATTTCCATGATCACTTTTGAAGCAAAATTCACACAGAATTCATGATAAACCATAACCTTATAATTACCATTAGATATATAACTGGTTGGAATGAATGATTGTATATCAATATAAGATTTCTTATATATTATCATATATCAATTCAATGCATTATTTAAAGTGGAAACAGGTATATTATTTATTCACAGTATGGTCTATTCATGCATTATCTCTATATTCATAGACAGAGGGTACACCTCTTTTACCCCCAATACTAATTTATATGTCTTCAAAAATTTTGCTCTCAGAAATGGTAAAAGAAATACTCATGTTATCTGAGCTATATATACATTTTATTAGAGTAATATTCTGGACACAAAAAGCAAAGTTCATCCTTATGATTGCACAAAAGCCTAAATGGAAAGTGAACAAGGATTATTGAAAACATCCATGTCCAGGTTGCCTAATGCTCTCAAATGTCAATCCTGTAGGTGACTACATATTTGTTTCTTCCTAAGATTATATATTCAAACTCCACCCCTGTTGAAAATGTCTAATCCTACCACTCACTTTATACTTTGCCTGATTCCCTGATTTCTCTATTGATATTTTCTTTCCTACATATTTTTCCCAGTTCATCATTGTGACTGACTATTCACATGTACTGATATTTACATTCACTCTCTGACCGAAACCCTATTGCTAAAGAACATTTGGTCAAAATCCTATACTGACTCTTCTCTGGAAACCTACTGACTATCTTCCAGATCCTACTGACTATCCCTGTTTGAGTGGATGTTCTCTTCTACTTTCAATCATCAAAGGTACAAGGTTCTATGTCATTGTATATCAATTTATCTGAGACATTTTTGTGCAGAACGTAATTCAAACCTAAGTATCCCAAACAAGGGCCCAATGCCCTTCTGGGCTTCAAATCTTACCTAGATTTTTGATTTCATACATATATTTCACCTGTATATTCTTATAAATATCGCATTTTCCCAATACCATAATTCATCCAGCAGAATGATTCCTAAACCAAATCAAAAGGGTTTTTAACCATTAACATATATTGTTCCCTCAATCTAACTTTACAGAACAGCAGGGACTGAGTTGTTCTTAAAATAGAGGAATGTAGGGGATCTTCCACCTGCTGAGAACTTCAAAGGTCCATGCAGAAATGATCCCTGGAGAAGATGTAGGCAGCTATGAAGGATCTGAGAGAGCAAAAGTCATCTTCCATTAGAAACATCCTCGTCAGGATGAAGGGTTTTGTATAAATCAGCCTCTCTCTTCTTAATGTACAGTAGATGGACCAAACAAGGCCTGAGTGGAGAGCTATTCCCGGGTGCCTATGGTTGGTATACCATTCTAACTTGTGAAAGTGTCACAGGAAGTAGGGGCAGCCTCCAACTCATGGGATCATTGGAAGCAACTGTTAGGACAAAGTGGTTGCTAAGGCAGTGACTTCATTCAGTTCCTGAAGGGAGTGACCTCACCTCACTTCCTTGGTGAAGGAACTCTCTGAACTTGGGATCCAGGAAGCCAAGCAACCAGAGCCAGTCCCAGTCCTAGTCCCAGTGGTCTCAGTTGTTTGGATTTACCAAGGACAGATTCAGTCTTTCTTGGTATCTAATGATGTGAGGATGGCCAAATGCCAGAAAAGCTCTGAATGGCGGATGTTCCTGAGAAAGCAGGTAGTGGCTAAGCAGTGTTTCCTGACCACTTCATAGAGGTGGCCAAGGAGACCAAATCTGAGACAGGACAGGCAATTGTGGGGGAACTGTGCATGACCCACCAGTCAGAGGTCACTCTGGATAGTCACAGACATTCTTGGGGGAAGGAGGTGACTTTGTTGTTATGGGTGTGGGTTTGTAGTTTTGTCTCATGTTCTGAGAATAGGAAGGAAAGGCGGTGTTTTTTGTTTGGAGTGAAATGTTTCTAGTAAGTCGTTTGACAAGGCTAGTGTTTCTATGTCTGTGTATCTCACTGTGTCCGTGGTTGTACACATGAGAAAAGAGAATGCATCAATGGATGTGTCCTGTCTTGTATAAAGCTTCCCAGCATTCATCCTGCCCAATTTATGAATGGACTAGGGCTTGCCTTATCGATGGGCAACACCTGCTATCTTCCTAAGTTCCTGTTTTCTTCCGGAATTCTTGCCACTCTCCAGAATAGGCTCATGGTTTTGTGTCCAAGATATGTACCACCTCCAAGCTCTATGACATGGCAATGTACTGGATAGCTGATAGGAATGGTGAGCATCTCAGAAAACTCAGATATCAGTGTGACCAGAAAAGTCTCAGTGGAGAAACCCTGTTTTGGCCTTTTTCGTACCTATTGTTCTGTTGCCCTGAATGTGAGGACTGTCTTTGCCTCAGGCCACCCCTTTATGAAGCCTGAAGAAAACAATTTTGAAATGGAAATGAGTGGGCATTACCTGTGGCTCTTTGCTTAATTGCTTTGGAAATGGATGCGTCTGAATCAGCCTCTTGGCCCTGTGTGAGGCTGTGGCTAAGATTCTCAGCACCTGATGGATGTAAAGAGAGATCCCATGTGTGCATCCAAAACCAAAATGGCCTAAAGAGCAGTCACTGTGGATGAAGTCTCTCGCCTTCCTCTGTAAGGTTCTTGAACTCCATCAAGTGAGAATAGGGATCCCTTGGGTCAAAAGAGTTCTTCAAAGACCTGAAGAGGTTCTTGTGTTTCCTTATGACTCCAAATCGCAAAAAAATATATACCTGACAGTCAGGTTTACTCAAATTGGAGAAGCATAGCAGTATTAACGTCTAGCATATTTGATCACTCCTGGTTCACATGAAGGGTGTCCAGACCACGCTGACTTTAGGCCAATAAGGGTCAAAGGAGTTATTTTGGACACTCTCATGGACTCCTCCCCTCATGGAAAACTCCAGCCAGAGGTTATGATTAGTGTCTATATGAAAGAAGATTAGGGCCATGTGGGAGTGTTTTGGTTTGAATTGTGTTCATTTTTGTGGCGGTTGGAAGAGATGACTGGGTCCACCTGGGCTTGAACTCTGGTGTGATTTCCCTTAGAGAATGAGTTCTGGAACTGACTTCAGAGAAGTTTTGCCATAAATTTTGTTGGGATTTTAGGAGTCCACCCATGAGAATCACCCTTGGAAAGTGAGATCTAGGCCCAGGGTTGCTTTCCACAGAGCCCTGGGATTCTCAGCCAGGGTATCACATGATTTTATTCTGAAAGACGTGGCATCCATAGTTGAGAGTCCCAACACCCATGGATGTCACATTGTAGACCTCAATGGGTCTGGCTTCATGTGACCTTTTGGCCTCTCTCTGGGAGGCCTTTCCTGTGAGAGTTCTCCAGAGCTTTCATTGAAATGAGCTTCCTCACCATTTAATGGTTCCTGAATGAGTTGAATCACACAGTGCCTCCAATTTCATCCTTGAAAAATGCCTAGATAAATACCATGAAATTTTTGAAATTCCCATGACCAGGTGGCACTGGATAACATTTGGATTTCCTGTTGCTGATCATGAGTGTACCAGACAGTGCCTTGATTGACTTGGTTTCATGAAAATGGTGTAGAACAGAGATGCCAGGAAGTTGGCACCTTCTTAGTAGTGGGCGTAGAGCAGTGGTGGCAGGTGTGTGATATAACATCTGTGGTGGGCCCATGTGGATCTGGCATTGGCTTCCAAATAGCTTGTGACTGAAATGGTGCAGCCAGCAGACCCTTCCATGTAAAGTCATCTTGTTATATGGAGATGTTTCTGTGCAATGTTCAGAATCATGTTGCTATGGACAAGGAGGCAAGCTATGTGGGATAGAAGCCTGTTTGGTGCATTCTCCTGCAGACCCTGACCCACGACATGTCACAGAATTGCCTCCAGCACTGTGTCCCAGTTGAACTCCTTGTATTTCATGAAGCAAATGCCAAAGTCCCAGTGCAACAGCGAGGAACACCACGAAAAGTGGAGGATGACCCGAAGGCTTCACAGTCCACATGGGAAGACACTTAGCCCCCAGTGGCCACAGTTTACCTACAAAGAGAGAATTTAGCACTGCTGCCTCATGTTCATTGGAAAAGAAGAAACCATGTCCTCCAGGTCACATAGATGCAGACAAAGCTTTGATGGTCTCACTAGAAAAAAAGCTAAAGCTCCTGACAACAACATATATTTCAAGTGCCCAACCTCAGAGGCAGTTTCTCAAAAAGTCTTTAGGCCAGCAGAGCTCCATATTAGTAGAGTGTTTACCCTGTCCCATACTTTTGGAAATTCCTCAACCACTTCCAAGGTTATGAACTCCTGAGCATATTCCATTCCAGATATGTATTCACAGATTTTCTAACTGTTCTCATCTAATTGTGTCTTACTTGAGGAAAAGGTAATGTCAAGGAATTGTTCTGGATGAGAGTGGGAAGATTTTGTTTTAGCACATATTTGCATACACATTGCATACATTTTCCTATTTTACATTTGAAATACTGAATCCCTGACACTAACACATACCATATTAGATTCTGAATACTAATCCTAATATGATGGAGAAAAAAAAACAGAATAGAAATACAAGCAGTTCAGGGGAGGCATGTTGTATACTTGGACTTGCCTTTTGCATTATATAGTGTAGGAGTTATAAATCTAGTCAATTTTTTGTTGAAATAGATCTACATGTGTTTTTAAAGTTAACAAATATGTGAATTCCTGTCTCCCTTTCTCTCTAGTCTATTAAGCACATGTATTTTTATATGCACATATAGAATCTTACCTGGTATCACACGTACATTCTTGTGAGTTACATGACTTGGCAGATACAAAGTGTGAGAACAGATCACTCTTCCTAAACGCTGTTGGAACTGAAAATTCAAACTGTGGGTGAGCTTCTTAGTTGAAAAAAGTTATACATCAATCCATATTCAGTAAAATGAATATTTTGGGATCTGTGGATGATATATATTTCACGGTGTAATTCTATTGGCATATATATTGCTACTTTTTATATTCTGTGTGTGGATATTGTGTGTATATATATATATATATATATATATATATATATATATATATATATATATATATATACTCTCCAGATATTTAAAAAAATTAAATATATGTGTCTTATTATACACTCCATAAATTTATTCATGTTCATGTATGTGGATTTATAATCAACTTTTCACAAGATGATTCTCAAAAATATTCATTCACCTGCAATACATATTTGTTTCCTAGTACTGAAAACTAACTTCATTGAAGGGTACATATAACTCCTAATATTTCTACAGTAACTGACCCAGTTTACCATCAATGCAAGTATATTCCTATGAGACATGATATGTATTTTGAAGTTCATTTTTATACAACACTGGTACATTACTATTTCTTCAGTTTTTGCACATTGTAGGATGTATATTTCATCTACAAGTTCACAAATTTATAGGCATTTATTTCACTTTTAATCACTTTCTGCTTCAGAAAACATGTATTCCTCCATGTTTTTTGACTGGTCTTTTCATGAGACTTCTTTCCAATCACATTATTTTTGATTTCCATAATCGCTTTTGAAGCAAAACTCATACACTCTTCATGATAAACCATAACTTTAATATTACAATTAGACGTATAACTAGTTGTTATGAATGATTCTATATCAATATATGATCTCTTATATTTTTTCAGTTATCAATTCAATCCGTTATTTAAAGTGGAACCAGTTATATTATTTATTAACTGTATGGTCTATTCATGCATTATCTGTATATTCATACACAAATGGTACACCTCTTTCTACCCTCAATACTAATTTATACGTCTTCAAAGTATTCCTCAAAAAAATGGTGGAAGAAATACTCATGTCACCTGATCTACATATACATTTTATCACAATAATATTCTGGACAAAAAAAGCAAAGGTCACCCTTAAGATTGTACCAAAGCCTAAATGGGAAGTGAGCATGGATTACTAAAAACTTCCTTGTCCAGGTTGCCTAATGCTTTCAAATGTCAATCCTATTGGTGACTACATATTTGTTTCTTCCTAAGACTATATATTCAACCTCAAGCCTCCTGAAAATGTCTAATCCTATCCCTCACTTTATACTTTGCCTGATTTAGTAATGTCTCGATTTATATCTGCTTTCCTACATTTTTTCCCCCGTTCATTATTGTGACTGACTCTTCACTTGTGCTGACATTTACATTCACTGTCTACCTGAAACCCTATTGCTTAAGAACTTTTGGTCTAAATCTTATACTCACTCTTCTTTCTAAACCTACTGACTATCTTTCTAATCCTACCGACTATACCATTTTGAGTGGATGTTCTTTTCGAAATTCAATCATCCAAGATACAAGGTCCTATGCCATTGTATATCGATTTATCTGAGACATTTATGCAGAAAATAATTCAAAGATAAGTATACCAATTAAGGGCCCAATGCCCTTCTGGGCTTCATATCTTCCCTAGATTTCTGTTTTTATACTTATATTTCACCTATATATTCTTGTAAATATCATAGTTTCCCAATACCATTATTTGTCATTCAGAAAGATTCCTAACCCAAATTGAACATGTTATTAACCCTAACCATATACTGTTCCCTCAATCTAACTTTACAGAAGAGCAGGGACAGAGTTGGTCATACAATACAGGAATGTAGGGGATCTTCCACCTCTTGAGAACGTCACAGGTCCATGCAGAAATAATCCCTTGAGAAGATGAAGGCAGCTATGAAAGACCTGAGAGAGAAAAGTCATCTTCTCTGGAAAATAGCCTTGTCAGCATGAAGGGATGTGTATGAATCAGCCTCTCTCTTCTTAATGTAGAGAAGATGGACCAAACCAGTCCTAGATGGAGAGCTGTTCCCAGGTGCCCATGGTTTATATACAATTCTAACTTGTAAAATTGTCACAGGAAGTAGGGGCAGCCTCCATATCATGGGACCCTTGAAAGCATCTATTAGGACAAAGTTGTTGCCAAGGCAGTGACCTCATTCAGTTCCAGAAGAAGGATACTACCTCACTTCCTTGGTGATGGAACTCTCTGAACTTGGGATCCAGGAATTTAGGCATGCGGAGACATTCCAATCTCAGTCCCAGTGGGCTCACTTGTTTGGATTTACCAAGGAGAGTGTCAGTCTTTCTTGGTACCTATAGATATGAGGATGGCCAAATACCAGGAGAGCTCTGAATAGTGACCTTTCCTGAGAAAGCAGGTAGTGGTTCACCACTGGCTCCTGACACATTCACAGAGTTTGGAAAGGAGAACAAATCTGAAAAAAGACAGGCCATTTCGGGGGAACATAGTATGGACCAACAATCAGAGGAAACTCCGGATAGTCACAGAGTTTCATGGGGGAAGCAGGTGCCTTTGTGGGTGTGGGTGTGATTTTGTGGTTTTGTCTCATGATCTGATAATATGTAGGAAAGACGGTTTGTTTGATATGGAGTGGACTGCTGCTCGTAAGTCGTTTGACAAAGTGAGAGTTTCTATGTCTGTGTATCTCACTGTACCCGTGGATGTAGACATTAGAAAAAAGTATGCGACAATTGATGTGTCCTGTCTAGTAGAAAGCTTCCCAGCATTCACCCTGCCCAATTTATGAATAGACTGCGGCTTGCCTTATCATGGGCAAGACCTGCTATCTTCCTAAGTTCCTGATTTCTTCCTGAATTCTCACCACTCTCCAGAATTGGCTCATGGTTTTGTGTCCAAAATATGTACCACCTCCAAGCTCTGTGATATGGCCATGTACAGGATAGCTGAAGTGAATTGCAAGCATCTCAGATAACACAGATATCAGTGTGACCAGGAAAGTCTCAGTGGAGAAACCCTGCTTTGGGCCTTTTGCTTACCAATTGTTCTGTTGCCCTGAATGTCAGGAAGATCTTTGCCTCAGGCCACCCCTTTGTGAAGCCTGAAGAAAACAGTTTTCAAATGGAAATGAATGGGCATTACCTGTGGCTTTTTGCTTAATTGCTTTGGAAAGGGATGTGTCTGAGTCAGCCTCTTGGCCCTGTGTTAGGCTGTGGCTTAGATTCTCAGCACCTGATGGATCCAAAGAAAGATCCCATGTGTGCATCCAAAACCAAAATGGCCAAAAGAGCAGTTATTGTGAATGAAGTCTCTCGCCTTCATTTGTAATGTTCCTGACCCCCATCAAGTGAGAATAGTGATCCTTTGGGTCAAATGATTTCTTTGAAGCCCTGCAGAGCCTAGCCCATAGGTTTTTGGGATTTTTCATGACTCCCAATCATATTAAGAATCTATACCTGACATGCAGTAGGCCTCAAATTGGAGATGCAGAGCAGTATTAACAGCAGGCCTATTTGATCACTCCTTGTTCACAGGAGGGTGTCCAGGTCACTCTGACTTTAGGCAAATGAGCGGCAATGGAGCTTATTTGTTACACTGTCTTGGGCTGCACCCCTCATGGAAAACTCCAGCCAGAAGTTATGATGAGTGTCTATATGGAAGAAGATGACGACCATGTGTGAGTGTTTTGGTTTTAATTGTGGTCATTTGTGTGGCTGTTTGAAGAGATGACTGGGTCCACCTGGGCTTGAATTATGGTGTGATTCCCCTTAGAGACTGAGTTCTGGAACTGACCTCAGAGAAGAATTGCCATGAAATGTGTTGGGATTTTAGAAGGCCATGCATGAGAATCGCACTTAGAAACTGAGATCGAGGGCCACGGTGGCTTTCCACAGAGCTCTGGGAATCTCAGCCAGGATATCACATGATTTTATTCTGAAAGACTTGTCAGCCATAGTTGAGAGTCTAAACACACATGGACCTCATATTGCAGACCTCAATGATCCTGGCTTCATGTGACCTTTGGCCACTCTTTGGGAAGCCATGTCTGTGAGAGTTCTCCAAAGATTTCATTGTAATGAACTTCCTCACCCTATAATGATTCCTGCATGAATTAAAACCCACAGTGCCTCCAACTTCATCCTTCAAAAATGACTAAAGAAATATGATCAAATTTCTGAAATTCCCATGACCAGGTGGCACTGGAGAACCTTTGGATATCCTGTTGCTGATCAGGAGTGAAAGAATTCCCCACGCAAAGACACTTCGCCAGGAGAATTCCAATTTTATTGCAATTAGCTGTGTGCTTATATAGAACTCAGGGGGAGATGGTAGGGCTTAGATAAATGGCAGGAAACCCATTTATTGGCATGTTCTTTCAGATATCAGCTCCGGAGCCGAGGAATTAGTTCTAATTGGGGCTAAGGTTCCCCGCCAGCGAGATTTGAAATTGGCGCCAGTGGGAGTGTTCACACAGGTGGGAACTTTTTGCATCACTGCAGAAAGGAAGAAGGTAGGAAGAAGAAGTCCTTAGGCACCATGTTGGGGGTTTTACTCTGGGGAATGGCTGCCATTTATACTTTTTCCAACATTCCTCCCTTTTTGTTTTCTTAGGAAGTGTGGCGCTGTTGGTCAGATCCAGCTCTTTCCTGGTGTTTGAAGGTGCTGAGGGGCCTAGAAAGGGAAGTGGAGGAACGCTCGGGGGGCAGGTCTGGGTATATCATGGTAGCCAGAACGAAAACCCAGTGGCTATAGACAGCTACTTCCGTAGGTTTGAAGTCTATGAAAGTTCCCTGAAGCCACAAGTTGTCAATGGCATGGAACCAGTCCTGGATGGAGGAGTTTGTTGGTATCAGCCACTGGTCCTGTAACAGAGACTCTAGGAAATACTGGAAGCGTTGCCTGGACATGGCATCATCAGCACCTGAAGAAGATCAGAGCCAATAAAAACAGAATGAAGATAAAAATTAAAGCAAAAGTCAATTTTTGGCAGAAGTACCATGTTGGGGGACTGACAGAGAAGAGGCCAAGGGCCATGAAGAAGCTTAGAAGGACATAAAGACTCATTAATCCAGGATGGCAAATTAAGAGGTTCTCCAAGCTCGTTGTCTCTTGCCATGTGATATCCGTTGCATTCCATCGTGCCTGGTAGTGAGCTTCAGCACTGAGTGAACTGTTCTCTTAGAGATGTTGGGGGTACATCGATCATCAGAGGCTGGCGTGCCTAAGCAAAAGCTGGTTGAATGTTTGATTAGAAATTTTTTTGCAGTTGGCTTCAAAGGAACTTCATTATGCAGGGCAAGAGAACACAAAAAAGGAGCATCCCAATAAGGGGCCCCAAGATAGGTAGTAAGTACATGGCAAGAGAGGATTGGAAGAACCCCGTTATGGAATTGGAGGAGGTAGGTTTTAGCAATTGGGTCGATAATTCCTGCAATTTAACAACATTTTTTTCTATTAGCCCAGATTCATTAACATAATAGCAACATTCCTTTCTGAGGAACAGGCATGTAGGCCCTTTTTCCTGCAGTAAGAAGATCAATTGCCCTTCGGTTCTGTAAAGCCACTTGTGCCAATGAAGTAACCACCACAACAAGGAGCCCAGAGACTCACAGTGGTATCGAGTGCTTCCTGCAGTTTTTGTTGCAGGTTATTGGATGCACATAGAACATGACCTATAGCTTCACCAGAGAGTCCAAGACTCGCCACTGAGGTTGTTAATGTGAGGCCTACCAGAACCGGCAGAAAGACTGCCCTATGGGTGCGGGAAGGTAGAGCCAACTGTCGGAATTTGGTGGGAGTATACAAAGACAGCTGAGGAACTACAGTAACCAAGAAACAGGTGCCAGAGACATTGGTCATTGAGGTACTTAAAGATCTATTACACCAGAGAAAATGTCCAGGTTTCATAAACTCGGGGCTCGATGGGGTGCTATCGCTCAAGGAACAAATGGGTAAAGGATTCATTATTGTCAGGTGGAAACAGATGAAAGGAAATAAAGTATTTTTGAAATAACTTTCCCATAGTAGGATACATGTCACATGTAGGAGTTGTCCTTTCTTAGAGAAATTGTAGGTTTTTACTGAAATATTTCCTCCCGCTAATGGGACCGCTGCTAGAAGTGGACGACTAAGTGAAGCACAGAGAAAGAACTGAGAAGTAGGCACAGAAAGAGGGGTGGAGTTTAATAATCAAAGAGTTTGGTGTAGCAAATTGAGCCATGTGGGAGGGGGACTTGATGGGGTGAAGGCTCTGAATCCTCTTTGGATGAGCAATGGATAAGATGTCAAAGTTTTGATTCTGACTCCTTATTGTATTCGACTACCTGGATGGTTGCCTTAGGTGGTGTACTCAGGGTGCGGCCAACAGTCATCCACATTGTGGGTCTCGCTGAGGTTGTCCGAGCATAGACAGCAAACTCAACATAGTCCCAACGTTTGGCCTTGGAGTCAGGTATATCTAAAGTATACCATCCATTGTTATCGGATGAAGAGGTAAATAGAAGTCCACCCTTCAGGGTAACCAAGTGAGTGGTAAGAAGAGCTACCACGTTCACCATGGAACCTGCATTACCTATAGGGGCACCCATTATATATCTCAGGCCACCAATGACAATAGTCTTTTGTTTGATCAAAAAGGAAGCAAATGAAAGGCCAGTTCCAGCTACCAGGGACGAAGGTCCTTGAAGGTGACAATTTTAGGGAAATTGAGGTGCAGTTGTGGATGAAGCAAGTAGTTGCATCCACTGCGCGGACATTCTGCATGCCATGTTCTGAGTATTGTTCCCGAAGAGTGAAAAAATACATGGTAGGAGAGGAGGGTAAAGACCAGTCCCGACAGAGCACAGAAAATAAGCAGAGCACAAAAAACAAGCAGTTAGAGAAGACTAGGGTGTTGAGAAATCTCATTGTGCCTTCTTTAAGAGGAATTGTTCTGTGTTAGCCGCAACTTAAATGGGTGAGATGGGTGTGGACAGCAGGAGTAAAGGGGAGGTTCAGGAGGTGGTTCTTGAGTTCCTCTGGGGTGGTCCTGTCGTCAGCAGGTGGGGCCTCCTGGTGATATGGCTTCAACCTAGATATGTGAATCCAAGGGGTGAGACGGTTGTCTGGTAAGGAGAGCTTGGTGGCGGTGGGGGCACAGAGAATGACAGGATAGGGCCCTTCCCATTTTGGGGCAAGAGTCCCTTTCTCCTCTGGGGTATTATAATAGAATAGATTCCCAGCTGTTAAGGGAGGAGTGTTTGGAGTGGAGACTGGGTCCGGAAAAAGCCAGTCCTGATATTTCCAGAGTTCCGAGCGAAGATGAAACAAGAGAGGCAAAGACAAATCTCAGGTGAGAGGTCCTTGTGAAATGACCAACCCAGGGGGTATAAGAGGTCTTTCATACCTTATCTCAAAGGGAGACAGTAAAGATGGTTTCTTAGGTAGAGCTCTGATTCGAAGCAAAGCCAAGGGAAAGAGTTTGACCCAGTCTAAGTTTAATTCCATTGTCAATTTGGTAAGGACTTTCTTTAGAGTACGATTTACCCTTTCCACTTTCCCTGAAGCCAGGGGGTGATATGGACAGTGGAAATGCCACTTGAAGGAGAGGGCTTGAGAGACCTTTTGTGTGATCCTAGAAATAAACTCAGGGCCATTGTCAGATTGTAGGGAAGTGGGCATACCAAACCTGGGGATGATGTCTGTCAGAAAGATTGAAGCTACAGTGTAAGCCTTTTTATTGGAAGTGGGAAATGCCTCAACCCAACCAGAGAAAGTGTCCACAAAGACAAGGAGGTATTTAGTGTGCCGTACTGTGGGCATGTCGGTGAAGTCTACCTGCCAGTCAGCAGCGGGAATGTGTCCCCAGGCTTGGGGGGAAGGGAATAGTTTGGGCCTTAAAGGAGTATGAGGGTTGGTCTGCTTACAGATCTGACAATTAGAAGCTATATTCTGTAGCATGGCTTTGTCAGAGGGGGTGAGGGAGAAGAAGCTCTGTAAAAAGAGGGTCAAAGACTGAGAATTGGAATGGAATAGAGTATGAAGAAACTTGAAAAGATACTTGTTCTTACTGGAAGAAGTAGTGACTTTAGATGAGATGTCTAAAGTGACCATTATATGTCCCCCAGGGGCGGCCATAATTGGAAGTGGTGGCAGCCATTTGTGCTGCCTGGTCAGCTTTGGCATTGCCCTCAGTGATGAGAGAGCCGTCCTTCTGATGGGACCTACAATGGACAACTCCCAACTGGGTGGGTAAGTGGGAGGCCTCTATCAGATTGGCTATAAGAGCCCAATTAGTGATTCCATTACCTTTGGTGGTAAGTAGTCCTCGCTCCTTTCGTATTGCAGCATGGGATAATAAGATATGGAAGACATATTTTGAGTCATTATAAAGGGTGAGGGATTTGCCTTGTGCTAGAAGGCAGGCAAGAGTGGCTGCTATAAGTTCAGTCTGCTGGTTGGTTGTTCCTGAAGGCAGAGCTTTGGCCTCTATAATCTCAGTGGCTGAAACTACAGTGTATCCAGAGCAATGTGTGCCATTCTGCCTAAAGAAACTGCCGTTAGTGAACCAGATAAGGTCAGGCTTGGTGAGTGGTCCCTCAGAAATGGAAGAATGACAGGGGAGGAAATCATCTAAGTTTTCCAAGCAATTATGAATTGGTGTGTTAGATGTGGGAGTCATTGGGAGCAGTGAGGCAGGGTTCAGTGCAGAGCAGGGGAGGAAAGTAATATTAGGGTTTTCCAGAAAGGAAGTGAGGAGTGACAGAACTCTGGATGGAGGAAGGGTTTGAAGGCCCTTATAAGCTAAAATATCATTCAAGTGATATTGGGAGTGGATAGTTTAAGGGGCCCCAAAAGTCAATTTAGGGGCTTCTTTGTGTAAAATTTGTCCAGCAGCCAGAGCTCTTAAGCAAGGGGCCCACCCACGGATGGTAGGGTCTACTTTATTGGACATATATGCCACAGGTGCAAATGTAGGCCCATAGTTTTTACCTAAGACCCCAAGTGCTTGCTCTCCTTTTTCATGGACATATAGATGAAATGGTCTTGAAAGATCAGAAAGGTGAAAGGCAGGTGCCTTTAAAAGGAGTTTCTGAAGCCTACAGAAGTAGTAGTTGGGGGAGGAGGCAAGAGTTTCACTAGGGGGTCCCTTTGCTAGGTCATACAGGGGTTTGGCTAGAAGAGAATAATTTGGGATCCAGGCCCTAAAATAACCTGCTAGTCCTAGGAATGATAGTATTTCGGCTTTCATATGGGGCACTGGAAGATCAGAGAGGAGTTGCATCCTATCCAGTGTTATTTCCTTTTTCCTGGGTGTAAGGCAAAAAACAAGAAAGGTGACAGAAAACTGGGAAACATGGGCCTTTTGGGGAGACACCCTATATCCCTTGTATGCTAGGAAATTAAGAAGCTGGGCAGTGTGGAATTGAGAGTCTTCCCAAGAGGGAGTACATAGAAGAAGGTCATCGACATATTGAAGGAGATTAGAGTCAGGACAGGTCGGGTGAAAGGATGTGAGGTCCTGGGCAAGAACTTGGCCAAAGAGATGGGGCCTATCCCTGAATCCCTGTGGGAGGACAGTCCAGGTAAGCTGACGAGAATGGCGGGTGTGAGGGTAAGTCCACGTAAAAGCAAAAATACCCTGAGATTCTGATGACAAGGGAATAGAAAAGATTGCTTCTTTTAAATCTAGGACCGAGAAGTGGGTAGTAGTGGCAGGGATCTGAGAGAGGCAGGTGTAAGTGTTGGGCTCTAGCGGGTGGATGGGGACCACAGAGGAGTTGACAAGGCGAAGGTCTTGAACCAGCCTGTAGGACCCGTTAGGTTTCTTAACTGCCAGAATGGGGGTGTTGAAAGGAGAGTGTGCAGGCCTGAGATACCCCTTTCGTAATAAATCCTGGATGATGGGTTCTAATCCGAGGAGGGCTGTGGTTTTGAGTGGATATTGTGGTTGACTAATATATCTTGAAGGGTCCCATAAGACAATATGAATTGGACTGCATTTAGCCATAAAGGGTGTAGTTGTGTCCCAAACCTCAGGGTTAACTGGTTTAGATAGTCGTGGGAGAGTGCATGAAGGAGGTTTATCTGCCCCTAGGAACATCATGAGGAAATGAGAGGTAGGAGAGGTGTGGGGTGATATGTGAATGGTTACTTTTAATAGTGAGAGTATGTCCCTTCCCAGAAGGGAAATGGGGCAATGGCTCATAACAAAAAAGGAGTGTGTGAAGGACAAAAGGGATCCCTGCATATAACATGATAAGGGGGGAAGATTTTTGAGGGAAAATCTGTTTACCTCCTACCCCGACAATAGGAGTTTTTGAGGGTGTGGAATGACTCACCAGTATCCAAGAGGAAGAAAATGAAGCTTCCATCCACCAGGAAGGTGACCCTAGGCTCTTGCTTTTTGATGGTAATAGTTGGGAGAGGAGGCCCAGGGCTCTATCAATCCTCCTCTGCCAAGCCCAGGAGAGGCTGGGGTTGCTGGGCGCCTGACCAACCTCCCTTCCAGGTTGTTGGGAAGTCTGCCCCCCATGACCTGGGCCAACATTTGGAATTTGGCATTTTCAGCCCTCTGCCTACGGCGTTCACTTTCATCCTCTCTACCATGAAAAACCTTGAAAGCGACAGTGAGGATTTCGGTCTGAGGAGTAGCAGGGCCCTGTTCAAGCTTTTTAAGCTTAGCTTTAATGTCAGGGTAGCTTTGGGCCAGAAAATATGTCATTAAGACATGACGGCCATCAGGGGTTTCTGGGTTGAGGATTGTGTACTGTTGAAGGGCCTTGGTTAGTCTATCCAGGAATTCTGAAGGTGTTTCTTCCTTCCTTTGAATGACCTCCTGCACGTTTTGAAAGTTACCAGCCTTGTGGGTGGCCTTTTTCAGGCCCGCCAAGAGGCAGGATGTAAAAAGGTCACGAAACTGTAAGCCTTCAGGGGTGTTGTAATCCCATAGGGGATCCTGCTCTGGGACAGCATGAGGGCCTGTGAAGTGGTTAGGATTGGTCCTATGATTTTCATCAGCATGGGCTTGGGCTAGCTTCCAGACCCATTGCCTTTCCTCAGGGAGAAGTGTATTGGCCAAGAGCATGTAGATGTCATGATGAGTGAGGCTATATGCTTGCAGGACCCATTGAAACTCCCAAATGTAAGTGGTGGGGTCAGTGGTGAAAGAGCCTTACTTCCTCTCTAGCTGAGTAATGTCCGACATGGAGAAGGGCACGTGGACTCTGATGACACCCTCAGGACCGGCTACCTCAGGAAGGGGTGCGATTTTCTTGGGGGTGGGAAGGAGTCCCTTAGACCTGGTAACAGGAGGACTGAAAGAGGCAGGCGGCGGACAGAAAGGAGAGGGAGAGGAAGGGAGTGTCTTTGTGGAGGAGAAGGAGGTGGAGCAGGCAGAAGATGGCGAACGGGAGGGGGATGATACGGAAGGCTGAGGATCCATGGAATCAGGCAGAGGAAGAGGAAGGTATAGCGGGAAAGAAGGGGTAGATGGGGCTGGGGGATAAGGTGGGGGTTCATCTGCTAGGTCGAATGAGGAAGAATCTGTGAAGTCAGGAATAAAAGTAGGGGAAGAGAGGGGTTTGCAAGCAAAGAGGACCTGAGAGGGAGGGCAAAAGAAGCAGAGAGCAGGGTGCTGTGTGTGAAGGCTAAAAACTTCAATGCAGGGAATCTCCCTCCACTTTTTCAGATGCTGGCAGTAGTTAACAAGGTCCCAGAGGAGGTTTGGATCTAAGGAGCCTTCTGGTGGCCAATGATTGCCATTATCCAGTGGATATGTAGGCCAATCTTGGGTACAGCATTTGATTAGAAGTTTGGGTTGATGTCTGGTGTGAGGGAGAGTGTGGCCAGATTATTTATTAAACATTTGAGAGGTGAGGCTTCAGGTACAGAAGAAGAGGTGCCCATAGTCAAAGGGAGAGATGGAAGAGAGAGAGAGAGAGAGAGAGAGAGAGAGAGAGAGAGAGAGAGAGAGAGAGAGAATTAGAGTAAGCGAGAGAGACAAAGAGAAAACCCGGGCTTTAACAGCTTCCAGGAAGCTCAGGGCAAACGGGGGGTCAGGTGCGCATCCCCAAAATGACCAGCCATCACTAGGAAATACAGAGGGCACTACCTGGTCGTCACCAGTGAAGTGCGATCTGTGAGACCAAAAGGGATTGGAGCCAAGGGCAACCTGACGTCAGGAAAGTTTTCTACCGGAGCAGAAGAAGTCAGTAATGAAAACAGAATTCCGGCTCCGGCAGAATGCAGTTCCAGGCTGGGATTTCAGTTTTCCCTGAGCATAGAGGCAGCTTCAGCCAGACACAGCAGCCCCACATGAAACAGAACTCTAGCTGGCAGCAGCAGCGGCAGTGGAGCAGGAAAAATCACAGAGCCTCTCGTGTAAACTCAGAAGCCTCACGCCCCAAAGGAAAACGGAACACCAGAGTGCCCACTGGGACTAGTAAAGGTCTTAGTGAGAGGAATTCCCTCTCCCCTACCGGGCGTCTGGAGTGTGCAGGACGATCACGGTAACAAAACCAGTGGCAGCCCGAAGGGAGTTGGGGAGCCGGGGTCAGGGGAGGATTACCTACATCAGATCAGTGGTGAGTGCAGAAAACCGGCGTCTGAAAAGAGCAGACTATGGTAGAGTGTCTCGGCGGAGCAGGGTACGGGGCTTTTGTTGGAAAGAGATCACCCGTATCCTCTCAAGGGGCACCAGAATGAATGAACTCCCCACGCAAAGACACTTCACCAGAATTCCAATTTTATTGCAAAAAGCTGTGTGCTTATATAGAACTGAGGGGGAGATGGAAGGGCTTAGATAAATGGCAGGCAACCCATTTATCGGCAAGTTCTTTCAGATATCACCTCCGGAGCCCAGGAATTTGTTCTCATTGGGGCTAAGGTTCTCTGCCAGAGAGATTTGAAATTGGAGGAGGCGGGAGAGTTCACACAGGCGGGAACTTTTTGCGTCACTGCAGAAAAGAAGAAGGTAGGAAGAAGAAGTCCATAGGCGCTATGTTGGGAATCTTTCTCTGGGTTATGGCTGCTGTTTATACTTTTGCCAACAATGACTATACCAGACAGTGCCTTAATTGACTGGTTTTCATAAAAATGGTGTTTAACAGAGATGCCAGAATGTTGTATCCTGCTGAGTAGTGGGCCTAGAGCAATGGTGGGCAGGTGTGTGATAAAACATCTGTGGGTGGCCATGTGGATCTGCCATTGGCTTCCAAATGGCTTGTGACTGACATGGTGAAGCCAGCAGACCCTTATATGTAAAGGCATCTTGTTATATGGAGAGGTTTCAGTACATTGTTCAGAATCAAGTTGCTATGGTGAAGGAGGCAAGCTATGTGGGATAAAAGTCTTGTTCTTGTATTCTCCTGCAGACCCTGACCCTCCACACGTTACAGAACTCCATCCCACAATGTGTCCCAGTTGAAAACCTTGCATATCATGAAGCAAATACAAAACTCCCAGTGCAATGGCAAGAAACACCACGAAAATGGAGGATGACCATTTGGTTTCACAGAAAACATGGGGAGTCATTTAGGCCCCAGTGGCTACAGTTTACCTACAAAGAGAGAATTCAGCACTGCTGCCTCATGTTCATTGGAAAAGAAGAAACCATGTCCTCCAGGTCTCATTGATGCAGACCCAGCTTTGATGGTCTCACTAGAAAGGAAGCTAAAGCTCCTGACAACAACATATGTTTCAAGTGCCCAACCTCACAGGCAGTTTCTCAAAAAGTCTCTAGTCCAGTAGACCTCCATGTTTGTGGAGTGTTTACGGTATCCTTTACTTTTGGAAACACCTCTACCACTTCCTAGGTTGTAAACTCCTGAGCATATTCAATTCCAGATATGTATTCACAGATTTTCTAACTCTTCTCCTCTAATTGTGTCTTACTTAGGGCAAAGGTTTTGTCAAGGCATTGTTCTGGATGAGAGTGGGAAGATTTTTGTGTAGCACATATTTACATACACATTGGATTCATTTTCAAATTTTTCATTTGAAATACTGAATCCCTGACACTAACCCATACCCTATTAGACACTGACTACAAATCATAATATGATGGAGAAAAATAACCCAAATAGAATAGAAATACAAGCAGTCAGAAGAGGCACGGTGTATATTTGGTCTTGCCTTTTGCATGATATAAGGTAGGAGTTATAAATCTTGTCATTTTTTTTTGAAATAGTTCTCCATGTGTTTTGAAAGTTAACAAATATGTGAATTTCTGTTTCCCTTTCTCTGTAGGCTATTCAGCACATGTATTTTCATATGCACATATAGAATCCTACCTGGTATCACACGTACATTCCTATGAGGTGGCTAACTTGGCAGATACAAAGTGTGAGAAGAGATAACTCCTCCTAAATGCTTTTGGAACTGAAAATTCAAACTATGAGTGAGCTTCCTAGTAGAACAACATTATACATAAATCCATGTTCAGTAAAATTAATATTTTTGGATCTGTAGATGATATATATTTCACGATGAATTTTGATTGGCATATATATTGCTACTTTTTAATGTCTTTGTGTTTTGTATGTGTATATATATATATATATATATATATATATATATATATATATACACTCTCCAGATTTTTCAAAATATGAAATATATGCATCATATTATACACTTCCTACATTCATTCATGTTCATGTATGTGGATTTATAGTAAACTTTTCATAAGATTGTTCTCAGAAATATTCATTCACCTGAAATACATTATTTTTTTCCTAGTTCTGAAAACTAACTTCAGTGAATGGTGCATACAAATCTTAATATTTCTCCATTAACTGACCCAGTTTAACATTAATGCAAGTAGATTCCTATGGGACATGATGTATATTTTGATGTTAATTTTTATTCAACACTGGTTTATTACTATTTCTTTAATTTATGCACATCATAGGATATATATTTCATCCAGAAGTTAGTAAATTTATACGCATTTGTTTCGCTTTCAATCACTTCCTGCTTCAGAACACATGTATTCCTCCATGTTTCTTGACTGGTCTTTTCATGAGACTTCTTTCCAAACACATTATTTTCGATTTCCAAAATCACTTTTGTAGCAAAACTCACACACTCTTCATGGTAAACCATAACCCTAATATTACCATTAGATGTAAAATTCGTTGAAATAAATGTATGTATATCAATATAAGATTTCCTGTATATTTTCAGGTATCAATTCAATCCTTTTTTTAAAGTTGTAACCAGTTATATTATTTATTCACAGTATGGTCTACTCATGCATTATCTCTATATTCATAGACACAGGGTACACCTATTTGTACCCCAATACTAATTTACTATCTTCAAACTATTGCTACAAGAAATGGTGGAAGAAATACTCATGTCTACTGATCTTCATATACATTTTATCACAGTAATATTTTGGACACAAAAAGCAAAGGTCACACTTATGATTGTACAAATGTAAAAGTCGTTCTAGCATTGGAGGAAGAGACAACCAACAGACTGTCTAATGCAACAGCAAAGGGTTTATTGGGGGTCCAGCATGCTGGGGCTCAGAGCTCACTTGAATAGAGAAGACAGCCCTTAGAACATCTTAAGCAGAGCTTACATACTTAACTTTGAGAGGGAAGGGAGGGAAGTTTATTGCTGGTTCAGGGCGAATGGGCGGTTTGCGTGCAACCGGGTGAGGGATTACATTCTGCAGTTTGGCAGTTGGGGACAGCACATTCTGGGAACAAGATTACCAAACAGTTCTCAAGATTTCAATAGTGTTTTGTTAAGAATACAGAAAAACAGGAAGTGACAAATACCTATTTTATTAATCTTTCATTCCCCACTTCTTCTTCTGGTTACGTTTAATCATAAAAGTGATCATTGAGGGGTGTCACATTTTATGTCTGCCAGTGGGGTATATTGTTGTCTGATTACCAAAATTTAACTTGTCCAATTTGAGGTGGAAGAAATGAAACTAAGAGGTGGAGCAAACAGGGTTTACAGTTAGCAATAATATGATGATTATTAATGGACCGACCAGAGCTGATAAAAGCGTAGTTAACCAGGGGGACTGTGTGAACGAAGACTCTAACCACCCTTTTTGGAACTCTCTCTCTCGTTGACGCTCTTCAAGGCGTCTTCTCAATTTACTCATAGATAATTTTACAACCAGTATGATCGGAATATAAACAACATTCTTCCCTCAATACAGCACAATAGCCCCCTTTTCTCATGAAGAGGAGGTCCAACCCTCGCCTGTTCTGTAAAACAACTTCAGAGAGAGATGTTAAGGATTCCTGTAAGCCTGTGATGGAGGTTTAATATCTTTAAGCTTTGGTCTACTGCTGCTTCTAATTGGGTCATTTATTGTGTTCCATGGACTAGGGCAGTGGTTCCTGTGCCCAGCCCTGCAGCAACTCCTATTCCTAATAAGATGGCTAAAGTGAGGAATACAGATTCCCAGCAGAACCGGGTTGTATGCCCCCCGCTATTTGATCTTAATGAACCTGCATCATGATAGAGCACTCTTGGAAACATCTGCACCATTACATAATTAATCGCACCAGTTGACAATTTTATGAAAACATAAACAATGTTTAAGTATATAGAATTATACTCTTGTAGGTATGGACAGGGCAAGGCACCTAAGATAGCACCGAAAACAGAGAAACAGTCCTTTTTGGTTGCAACCGGATTTAGAGGGCATTGCTTCTGTTGTAATCAATTAATCCCCTGAACCCCAAGTTTAGGTAGTTTCAGAATTTTGTACCCAACATGTAATGAAAGGGGCTAAGAAGTTCACAGTCTGCAGAAGTCCCCAAAAAGCAGTTTTTGTTTCTGTTTTTTTTTTTCCTCTCTTCTGGGCAAGTTAACTTTTTAAGGACACCTAGGAGGGGGAGAGCATTTTTCTTCTATTTTTTGTTTTCTCTCTGCCAGCTGTTACCATGGTGCACAGTTGGTAACTTCTTCTTTTTTTTTTTTTTAGTTTTCATGCTTCCTTTTTAATAGCCATATCAATTTACTTTCAGTTGGTAACTTCTTTATCTTACAAATGTAGCCATCCCTGTGAAGCCCCAGCTCAAGGCCAGAGGCCTTGTTCACATATTTTCTGAAAAACTAGTAAGGGGGTGTCTAGCTTAGGAGTGCTGATTTTTCCAGCCAGTTGCCAAGTTGAACAGGCAACACAAAAAGAGGAAGGTTATCTACATTGAACTATTTTATAGGGACTCTTTTGCTGAAAATCCTAAAGTCAGCCATGGTGAAGAATTTTGGAGAAGGTCGGTTAAGACTTTTCTGTGGGCCTTGTACAGAGGGAGAAGATGGGGAAGGCGGGGGGTGAGAGTAGCTACGTGGATCTGTGTAGGAGAAAGGAGAGATGTAAAATAATAATGAGAAAGGTGTTTAGGATTTTCCTAGGAACAAAACTTTGAGCAGTAGATCAGGTAGAGCAGAGGGGAAGACGGGAGTGAGTGTCCCAAAAAGCCTGTGAGGGACTTTAAATACTTAGTAACCTGTTTTCAGTGATGATAAAGCAACTTTAAAAGCCATTTTTATTACATCTTGGATAGGGGTCTGAGGGCTCTCCTCAGCTGTTTTGAGCTTTGGTATAGCTGGTAAGAGGACCTGGTGGGACTCAGTGCGGGCACTGACAGGAGAAGAGAGGAGTGAGTTGGTGGAGGGGTGCCTCAGTACCTGCTACCTCAGCAAGGGGGCAATTGTCTTAGAACCGAGGTTTGGGTTTTGATCTAGTAATTGGAGGGGGTAAATCAGGTTGCTGAGGTGGGAGTGACAGCAGAGATTCTGGAGCAGAAGGCAGAGGGTGAGGATCTATTGGAGAAGCATAGTTCAGGATGTGAGAGAATGAGGGAATAGGCCTCCACATAGGGAAATCTCATTTCACCCTTTTGAGCACTTGCAGAAGTTAAAAAGGTCACACAGAATTTGAGGATCTAGAGACCCATCTGGGGGCCATCAGTTTTGGTTGTCTAATTAGTAATATGGCCAATAATCTGTACTGAATTTGATGAGGAGTTTGGATTCCACCAGGTAGCCTCTGTATGCTCACATCCCCATGACTTTCAGAAGAAGTCAGCTTTTCCCACACACAGCCATGGCTGTTTGTGGTTTTGATAGTCCGCCGGGAAAACATAGTAATCTAGGCTAGCCAACCTGCATCAGGCTCGTGTGTCCCTGCATCCATAATGTTTGTTTCCATTATCTATGGTATAGATGGGATTTAATGGAATTTTAGTGGGATCCTCTTTTTCAGAGATATCCCAATAGAAACGAACTATAGCCAGCTGACAAATGTCTGGGTGAAGAGATGGCCACCAGGTCCCTAAGGGGGCTGTATGTGAGATAGACCATACTTCTTGTCTAGTAGGATTTGTGATCAGCCATCGCTGCTGTACGGGCTGATGAGCATTAAGACTACTCGTGGCCAAGGGGAGAATCTATAGCCTTATCCACCTGGCGAATACACCATTTGAAAGGGTTACCACTCTTTTCCAGTATCCAGCCAGAGTCTGGACAGGACTCAGGCTTGAGATGAGAGGAATGGATCCAGGAAGTGATTTCGTCTACCTTTACCATTGTTGGTGTTATAAGTAGCACCTGGTATGGTTCTTTTCAGCGGGGTTCCAGGGATGACACCTGATGTCGTCTTATGTAGATGAAGTCTCTTACTTGATATCCATGTGGAGTCCCCTCGTTCCCAGGGTAGTAGGCAGTGGCCAGCTGTTTCCACAGGTATAGCTGAGTTCTCTCAAGAGCTTTTAGTCTGTCAAGCAAGGGGGTGTGGAAAGGATCGTTAGGTCTTAGAGTTGAGGTTAGGTCCCTTACTGGAGGAGGGGCAACATAGAGAATATCATAGGGGTGAGGTTACACAAAGAACCAGAGGGAGTATTTCTTGCATGAAACAGTGCATAAGGCAGGAGCATACTCTAATCTTTTAAGCCGGTCTCTAAGCTTAATTTCATTTAGTTCTCTTTAAAGGTTCTATTTATTTTTTTTTACCTGTCCTGAGCTCTGGGGTCTATAAGCACAATATAACTTCCATATAATCCTCAGGGTCCTGGATAACCCCTGACTTACCTGGGCCATGACGCCATTCAAATATCATACCCTATTACCTAAGGCAGACCGTATCTTGGAAAAATATCTTTCATGATCTTCTTGACCACCATTTGCGCCTTTTTTTTTTTTTGGGGGGGGGGGGGAACGGCTTCAATCCATCCTGAAAATATATCTGTAAAGACTAGGATATATTTAAGTCCATACCTTGCAGGCTTAATTTCAGTAAAGTCCACTTCCCAGAATTGTCCTTGTCTGGTTCCTCATAGGTGCTTTCCTGCAGGAAGCTTGGAAGGGTAAGCATTAACCAATTGACAGACCCGACAGGCTTTTGTTACCTGTTCTGTTATTTCCTTTCACTGTGAGTCGGTTAGTCGAAAACTCTGTTCTTGATCCTTCAGGAACGCCTGTAGTTTCTTTGAACCAAGGTGAGTGAGTTGATGTACACTTTTAACGTAGTGTAGGGCTTTCTGTAATTGCAGGCTTGGTTCAGTGAAGTTGAGGATTTCAGTGTCAGTGTCTTAGATATTATCAAAAGCTTGCTGGTGCACAGGGGTTTATTGGAATTAGGCATCCTCATTTAACAGAGAGTATAAAGGAGCAGCTAAGAACACAAACCCAGGTATCCATAACCTGCAAATGCCAGCAGTCCCAAGAAACTCTCTGTGTTGTCCCCTGTTAGATGGGGGTGGTATCTGCACAACAGTTTGTTTTCTGGGCTCAGTGAGCCATCATTTACAGCTCCTAAGGGAATACCCCAGGAAGATTACTTCTTGCTGGCAAATTTGGGCCTTTTTGGCCAAAGCTCTATACCCGAGTTCAGCAATTTCAGATAATTTTGATTGGGTCTCAGACTCACAGTTTTCCTTGGTGTTGGCAGCCAGTAGCAGGACATCCACATATTGAAGAAGGGGGACTTTGGTGTGCGCATTTCTGAAGTTGTTGAGATCTCTGTGGAGGGCTGCATCAAAGAGAGTGGGGGAATTTTTAAACCCCTGTGGGTGTCGAGTTCAAGTTAATTGACCAGACATTCCAGTTTCTGGGTCTACCCAGTGGAAAGCAAACAGAAACTGACTATATTTATGCAGAGGCAAGCAAAAGAAAGCATCTTTTAAATCCAAAAGAGTTTACCATTTTCACTCAGCTACAGCAAACGGTTTATTGGGGGTTCAGCATGCTGGGGCTAAGAGCTCGCATGTATAGAGTTGAGAGCCCTGAGAACAGCTTAAAGAGAGCTTATGTACTTTCCTTGGAGAGGGCAGGAAAGAAAATTTTTGATGGGTCAGGGCGAGTGGGCGGTTTGCGTGCAACCAGATGAGGGAGTACATTCTGCAGGTTGGCAGTTGGAGACAGCACATTCTGGGAACAAAATTATCAAACAGCCCTCAAGATTTCAACAGTATTTTGTTAAGCATACAGAAAAACAGGAAGTGACAAGTACCTTTTGTATTAACCTTTCACCAAAGCAAAATGCAAAGTGAGCATGGAATACTAAAATCAACCATGTCCAGATTGCCTAATGCTCTGAAATGTCAATCCTTTTGGTGTCTACATATTTGTTTCTTCCTAAGATTATACATTCAACTTCAACCATGTTGAAAGTGTCAAATCCTATCACTCACCTTATACTGTGCCTGATTTCCTAATGTCTCTATCGATATCTGCTTTCCTACATATTTTCCCCAGTTCATCATTGTGAATGACTTTTCACATGTGCTAATATTTACGTTCACTCTCTCAACGAAACAATATTGCTAATGAACTTTTGGTCCAAATCCTATACTCACTCTTTTTACTAAACCTACAAACTATCTTCCTAATCCTACAGACTATTCATTTTTGACTGGAAGTTCTCTTCTACATTCAATCATCCAAGGTACAAGGTCTTATGCCTTTGCATATCGATTTATCTGAGACATCTGTGCAGAACATAATTCAAAGCTAAGTATTCCACTAAAAGGCCCAATGCCCTTCAGGGCTTCAAATCGTACCTAGATTTTCCGGTTTCATACTTATATTTCACTGATATATTCTTGTGAATATCGCAGGTTCCCAATACCATTATTCATCCCTCAGAATGATTCCTAACCCAAATAGTATATGGTATTAACCCTAACCATACACTGTTCCCTCAATCTAACTTTACAGAAGAGCAGAGACAGAGTTGGTCTTACAATACAGGCATGTAGATGATCTTCCAATTGCTGAGAACCTCAAAGTTGATGCAAAAATGATCCCAGGAGAAGATATAGGCAGATATAAAGGACCTGAGAGCGCAAAAGTCATCTTCCATGGCAAACAACCTGGTCAGGATGAAACGATGTGTCTGAATCAGCCTCTCTCCTCTTAATATAAAGAAGATGGACCAAACCAGCCCTGTGTGGAGAGCTTCTCCTTGGACTCTATGGTTGATATACCATTCTAACTTGTGAAAGTGTCACAGGAAGTAGGGGCAGCCTCCATCTCAAGGGACCCTTGGAAGCAACTGTTAGGACAAAGTGGTTGCCAAGGCAGTGACCTCATTCCGTTCCTGAAAAAATTGGCCTACGTCACATCTTTGGTGATGGAACTCTCTGAACTTGTTATCCAGGAAGCCAGGCACACAGAGCCAGTCCCCATCCCAGTCCCAGTTGGCTCACTTGTTTGGATTTACCAAGGACAGAGTCTGTCTTTCTTGATACCTAATGATTTGAGGATGGCCAAATGCAAGTAGAGCTCTGGAGACGGGCCTTTTCTGAGAAAGCAGGTAGTGGTCAGCCCAGGCTCCAGACAACTTCACAGAGTTGGACAAGGAGACCAGATCTGAGACAGGATAGGCCATTTCGGGGGAACATAGTATGGTACACCAGTCAGAGGACACCCTGGAAAGTCACAGACTTACTTGGTAGAAGGAGGTGCCTTTGTGAATGTGGGTGTGAGTTTGTGGATTTGTCTCATGTTCTCAGAATAGGTAGGAAAGTCAGTATGTTTGGTTTGGAGTGGACTGTTTCTAGAAAGTCGTTGGACAAGGTGAGTGTTTCTATGTCTGTGTATCTCACCATGTCCGTGGTTGAAGACATTAGAAATAAGAATGCATCAATGGATGTGTCCTGTCTAGTAGAAAGCTTCCCAGCATTCATCCTGCCCATTTTAGGAATGGACTGCAGGTTTCCTTATCGATGGGCAACACCTACTATCTTCCTAAATTTCTATTTTCTTCCTGAATTCTGGCCACTCTCCAGAATAGGCTCATGGTTTTGTGTCCAAGATATATACCACCTCCAAGCTCTGTGACATGGCCATGTTCTGGCTAGCTGAAGGGAATGCGAGCATCTCAGAAAACTCAGATATCAGTGTGACCAGGAAAGTCTCAGTGGAGAAACCCTGCTTTGGGCCTTTTGCTAACCTATTTGCCTGTTGCCATGAATTTCATGAAGGTCTTTGCCTCAGGCCACCCCTTTGTGAATCCTGAAGAAAACTGTTTTCAAATGGTAATGAATGGGCATCACCTGTGGCTCTTTGATTAAATGCTTTGGAAAGGGATGTGTCTGAATCAGCCTCTTGGCTCTGTGTGAGGTAGTGGCTTAGATTCTCAGCGCCTGTTCGATCTAAAGAAAAATCCAATGTGTGCATCCAAAACCAAAATGGCAAAAAGATCAGTCATGGTGTATGAAGTCTCTCACCTTCCTCTTTTAGGTTCCTGACCTCCATCAAGCGAGAATAGGGATCCTTTGGGACAAATGAGTTCTTTCAAGCCCTGCAGAGATGATTGGGTATCCTCATGACTCCAAATCACATAAGGAAACTATACCTGAAAGTCAGTAGGCCTCAAATTGGAGAAGCAGAGCAGTATTAACAGCAGACCTATGTGATCAATCCTGGTTCACTGGTAGGGTGTCCAGGCCACCCTGAGGTTAGGCAAATGAGGGGCAAGGGAGCTTATTTTGGAAACTCTCTTAGGCTGTGCCATTCATGGAAACATCCAGCCACAGGTTATGATGAATGTATATATGGAAGAAGATGAGGATCTTGGGGAATGTTTTGGTTTTAATTGTGGTCATTTGTGTGGCATTTGGAAGAGATGACTGGGTCCACCTGGGCTTGAACTCTGGTGTGATTCCCCTCAGAGACTGAGTTCTGTAACTGACCTCAGAGAAGTAATTGCTTTGGAAAGGGATGTGTCTTAATCAGCCTCTTGGCCCTGTGTGAGGCTGTGGCTTTGATTATCAGCACCATATGGATCTAAAGAAAGATCCCATGTCTGCTTCCTAAACCAAAATGGCCAAAATTGCAGTCATTGTGGATGAAGTCTATTGCCTTCCTTTGTAAGATTCTGAAAGAATAAAAGAAATTGAAATTGAAACGTAAAGAACCAGGTTTTGTAAAGTTTCCAAGCTGCACTCAGAACCTGAAATTCCTGTGGCAGTTTAGACAATTCCCGGAACTGCCCATTAGATGTGTGTTGAAATCTTCCCTGGCCACCTAGTTACTTAACAACCTTTTCTGAGAAAACGTGCAGCTCAGCACGTATACATCTCAGGGCTTCAACCAATCAGTTTAAATGTATACCCCTTCTCAGGGCTGACCAATCACCCCCTTCCTGACCTGTTCCGGCCAATGAATGTGCTAATCATGTTTTAGAGTTGTTATTTGATTTTCCCATGGTATATGGTGATTTGCTAAAGGAAGCTATGATGTATGTAAAGTCCCTGCCCTCTCTAAAGAATGTATATAAAATCTGCTCAAGTTGTTCTTGGGGCTCTTTGTTCTTTGCTCCTCTGAAGTGAGCTCTGAGCCCCAGCATGCTGGAAACCAAATAAACCCTTTGCTGTTGCATGAGAAATTCTCCTGGTGGTCTTTTCTTCCAACGTTCGACCCACCTTTTCATCTGGAGGCCCTAGCTGAGATATCCAGCAGTGACGAACAAAAGACCCCAAGGGACTCCTCTGGGGTAAGTAAGGTGCCTCTTTCTGGTTTTGGGTTTCAGGTTAGGGCTTGGCAAAGTGGCTGTCGGTGAAGAACATTAGCTCACTGACAGATGTGTCACAGAGCCACAGGCCCCGTCCCTAGGGGACACTCCAGAGGACTCAGGAAATCGAGGAATAGTAGTTTCCTCAACTCGGTTATATTTTGCTTCAGGATTCGGTTTTCCAGCCCATCAGGTTTAGCCGGCTACTCAGTTTTGTTCATTGTCAGGAAATCATGTTGAGTTTACTGTCTGTCTTTATTGTCTAACCCATAAGGTTTTGCCAGTTACTCCGTTCTAATCTTTGTCTTGGACTCATGTTAAACGTTTACTGTTTGTCCTTGTCTGTGTCGCATTTGTGTATTCACTGTCCCTGTTTGAGTAACTCCCATTATGGGACATTATGGCACAAAGCACTTCCATGCCTCTGTCCCTTAACCTTGATCATTGGACTGATGTCTGCTCAAGTAACCAAAATCTTTCTATTTCAGTAAAATGCTGGACCTGGCAGACTCTCTGTACTTCAGAATGACCCATCCTCGGAGTCGGATGGCCCCCAGAAGGATCTGTCCACTTCCCTCTAACCCGAAAAGTCAGAGATATTGTCTTTCAGCCGGGGCCACGTGTACACCCAGATCCATAGCCATATAACCCTTCCCCCACGATCCTATCATTCAAAACTTCCACTCCTCCCTCCCTTCCCTCCATTCTCCCTGAGTTACAGGACTGGACACTCCTCCCCCTGCTTATCCTCTACCCTTGCCCCCCAACCCACAACACGTTCTTGATGATGCTCCCGCTGCTGACTCAGCCTCTCTGCTGCTAGAGGCAATTGGGCCAGACCCAAGCCCTCCAGGGGACTTCCCCGCAGCAGCAGCAGCCCCTGCTCCCCTGGAGGAAGCTGGGCCACCTAAAGGAATCCGCAGAAGATGGATAATAGAAAACTCAGAAGCCCCTGTGATGCTCCCTCTCCATCCCTACGGGCCCATGAACCGAACCAACTGGGACCCCAACACCTTTGAATGTAGGTAGCATCTGTCCACTTATCGCCGTTCTCTAATAGTGGGTCTCCGAGCGGCCGCCAGAGGGCCGACTAATTTGGCCAAGGTAAGAGAGATTATCCAAGAGCCTAATGAGTCTCCTTCTATGTTTCTGCAGAGAATTATGGAAGCATATAGGAAATATACTCCTTTTGATCCTCAGGCAGAGGACCAAAAGGCACCTGTGCAATGGCCTTTATCGAGCAGACTGCCCTAGATATTAATAGAAAGTTACAACGTCTAGGTGGATTACAAGATATTGACCTTAAGAGATTTAGTCAGAGAAGCTGAGAAAGTATATTATAAGAGAGAAACTGAGGAGGAAAGGGAATAGAGGAGAGAGAAGGAAAGGGAACAAAAGGAGGATGAAAGGAGCAAATGGCAGAGTAATGCATTGCCTAAGGTTCTGGTCACAGCAACAAATAGGTCAGAAGTTAAAAAGCAGGGAGACAGAAAGGGATACCTGGGCCCACGACAAAGGCTGTCCCTGGCCTCAGATCAATGTGCCTATTGTGAAGAAAAAGGACACTGCGCCAAAGAGTGCCCCCCAAAAAAGCAGCCACGCCAGCCCGCCGTGCTGACTCTAGAAGAGGACTAGGAAAGTCGTGGCTCAGATCCCCTCCTCGAGCTCAGAGTAACATTTGAAGTTGAGGGGAACACAGTGAACTTTGAAGTGATTACAGGAGCAGTATACTCAGCCCTTAAGACGCCACTGGGCCCCCAATCAATTAAATGGTCCCTAGTTCAAGGGGCTAATGGCAGTAGATATCGGGCTTGGACAACTAAGATGAATATGGACCTCGGAAAGGGAAAAGTCCACCACTCTTTACTAGTAATCCCAGAATGCCCAGCCCCATTGATGGGCAGGAATCTGCTTACCAAATTCTGGACTAGAATAACCTTTAACCCTGATGTTCCCCAAGTTGAGTTTCTAAAGCCTTCAGTATAAACTCCCATAGTCACGTCTTTCAATAAGTCCGTAGAAGATGAACATCAACTCTTCACACCCCCTAGGACTGATCAAACAGGCAAACTACCCCAGAAATGGATAAAAGATTATCCTAATGCCTGGGTAGTAACTGCTGGGTTAGGTCTAGCCATAAACAACCTCCAATAGTAGTAGAATTAAAAGCCTCTGCCTCTCCAATTAGTGTTAAACAATATCCTCTAAGCAAAGAAGCTAAGGAAGGGATAAGGCCCCATATTCATAAATACCTGGCTCTTGGGGTCTTAAGGCCCTGGCAATCAGCCTGGAATACACCCCGGTACCAGTAAGAAAGCCAGGAACTGGGGACTAACGTCCTGTTCAAGACCTAAGAGAGATCAACAACAGAGTGCAGGACATTCACCCCACAGTACCAAATCCATATAATTTGCTTAGTACTCTGAATCCGGAGCGGAAATGGTACACTGTGCTGGACTTAAAAGATGCTTGCATCTGCTCACCTCTACATAAGGACTGTCAGTTGCTGTTTGCTTTCGAGTGGATAGACCCAGAACCTGGAACATCTGGCCAACTAGCCTGGACTAGACTCCCACAGGGGTTCAAAAAATCCCCCACTCTCTTTGATGAAGCCCTCTACAGGGACATCAATGATTTCAAAACTGCACACCCTAAAGTCACCCTACTCCAATATGTGGATGATCTTCTACTGGCAGCCGACACCAAGGAGACCTATGAATCTGGGAACCAAGCACTATTATCCGAGCTTGCTCGGCTTGGATATAGGGCTTCTGCCAAAAGGCCCAAATTTGTCAGGAAGAAGTAATCTTCCTGGGTTATTCTCTTAGGGGTGGCAAACGATGGCTCCCTGAGCCCAGAAAAAAACCGTTGTGCAGATACTGCCCCCATCAAATAAGAGACAACTCAGAGAGTTTCTTGGGACTGCCAGCTTTTGCAGGTTATGGATTCCTGGGTTTGCATCTCTGGCTGCCCCTTTATACACGCTGATAAAGGGGGATTCCCACTTCCATGGACCCCTGAGCACCAACAAGCTTTTCATAATGTCAAAAAAAGGTGCTGCTATCTGCTCCGGCCTTAGCACTACCAGATGTAGAAAACCCTTCACTCTCTACATCAAGGAAAAGAAAGGAATAGCACGGGGAGTGCTCACTCAGTCTTTGGGACCTTGGAAAAGGCCGGTAGAATATTTATCCAAAAAACTGGACCCAGTGGCTAGCGGGTGGCCCCATTGCTTAAGTGCTATAGCAGTGGCAGCCTTTCTAATAAAAGATGCTCATAAATGAACGTTGGGACAGAAGCTAAACATTATAGCCCCCCATTCCCTGGAGAGCATCATCTGTCAGCCACAAGATAGGTGGCTATCAAACTCCAGAATTAACCACTACCAGAGCCTCTTGCTTGACAAAGACAGAATAACGCTGGGACCCCCTGCTCCACTCAACCCGGCTACACTGCTGCCAGAAGAATCATCAGGACCCGTCACTCATGAGTGTCAACACATACTGGCAAGGAAACCAGTATACGACGAGACTTGAAGGATCAGCCACTGCCTCGCCCTGAAGTCGTATGGTTTACGGACGAGAGCCGCTTCCTCCAAGATGGTAAGCGGCGGGCTGGAGCAGCAGCAGTTAGCAAAACTAATTTCATTTGATCCTCCGGTCTCCCAGAAGGGACATCAGTCCAAAAAGCAGAACTGATTGCCCTTATGAAAGCATTGGAACTAGCAACAGGCAAAAGGGCCACCATGTACACTGATAGCCACTATTCATTTGCCATTGTTCATATGCACGGGACTATTTACCAACAATGGGGGCTATTGACCTCTGCCAAGGAAGAAATCAAGAATAATGATGAGATCCTCCACCTTCTCTCAGCAATGCAGGCCCATAAAGAATTAGCAATAGTGCACTGTCCAGGGCACCAGAAGGGAAACGACCCCGTGGCAGTTGGAAACAGAAGGGCAGATGAGGAAGCTTTATTGGCAGCCCTAAACGGAGTGACTCTGTTAACTTTTTCCACACCGGGGGGAACAACAATCAGGAGACTTGCTTGCCCCGGAACATTCAGGCAACTTATCATCTGAGGAGACAGATACAGAACTCTGGGACCCCACAGAGCCAAGTTTACAATTTCAAAAAGCCCACCTTTATGTCAAAGACGTACACCAGCTCAACCACTTAGGCTCAAAAAAGTTATAGGCACTCTTAAAGGACCGAAGAAAGGACTTATTATTGACTGACTCACAGAGGAAAGAAATAGCTGAGCAGGTGATTAGACCTTTTCAAGTCTTCCAATTAGTTAATACTTTCCCATCCAAGCTTCCTGCAGGGAAGTGCTTATGAGGAACCAGACCAGGACAATTCTGGGAAGTGGACTTTACTGAAATTAAACCAGCAAGGTATGGACTTAAATATCTCCTAGTCTTTGTTGATACTTTTTTAGGATGGGTCGAAGCCTTCCCCATGAAGAAACAAACAGCTCAGATGGTGGCCAAAAAGACCCTAGAAGACATTTTTCCAAGGTTCGGCCTGCCTAAGGTAATAGGGTCTGATTACGAACCGGCATCCGTGGCCCAGGTAAGTCAGGAATTTTCCAGGACCCTGGGGATTAATTGGAAGTTATATTGTGCTTATAGACCACAGAGCTCAGGACAGGTAGAAACGATGAATAGAACCATCAAAGAGACCTTAACGAATTTAAGCTTGGAGACCGGTATAAAAAATTGGACTATGCTCCTACCTCATGCACTTTTTCGTGCCAGAAATACCCCCTCCGCCTCTTTGTGTAACCTCACCCCTTATGAAATTCTCTATGGTGCCCCTCCTCCAGTAAGGGACCTAACCCCAACTCTGAGATTAATGATTCCTTTCACACCCCCTTGCTTGACAGACTCAAAGCCCTTGAACAAACCCAGCACCCAGCTATACCTGTGGAAACAGTTGGCCACTGCTTATCATCCTGGAGAGGAAACCCCACATCGATATCAAGTGGGAGACTTCATCTACGTGAGACGGCATCAGGTGTCATCCCTGGAACCCCGCTGGAAAGGACCATACCATGTGCTGCTTTTAACACCTACAGTGGTGAAAGTGGATGGGATCACTTCGTGGATACATGCCTCCCATCTCAATCCTGTGCCCTGTCCAGACTCTGGCTGGAAACTGGAACAGACTGGTAACCCTCTCAAGTTGCATGTTCGTGGTGTGGGTAGGGCTATAGATTCTTCCCCTGACCACAAGCAGCCCTAATCCCCATCAGCCTGTTCAGCAACAATGGCAAGTTATAAATCCTACTGGGCAAGAAGTGTGGCCTATTTCACATACAGCCCCCTTATGGACTTGGTGGCCATCTCTCCACCCGGACATTTGTCAGCTTGCCATAGGCCTCTCTGACTGGGATCTCCCTGACATAGTGGAACCCACACAGATCCCACTCAAACCCAAACCAGGGCAACATAGACCAACATACGCCATTAATTATGGATGTCATCTCCCCCAGCTCAGGTGTAAACTAGCCAGTCTTGTTTATTAAGTGTTCCCAGCTGATTTCTGAAGTCACAGACAGGCCCAAACCTCTGGAGGACCCAGTGACTTTTATTGTAGATCTTGGGGTTGTGAACACACGGGAGCTGCATTGTGGAACCCAAACTCCCCAGACAGTATAATTCGGGTAGTATGAAATGACACCTGGATTGATCCCAAGAAATGTGCCGCTAGCCAAGTGGTGTCAACAACTCACTGTGGAAAAAATAGTCTATGTTACCACCTCAATATAACTTTCACTTCAAAAGGAAGGGGCTACTTCAGAACAACAAGGCCTATGGGAAATACTTGGGGAATGCGATTCTATACTAATGGCCCTGGTTATGACTTTGGTCTCTGTTTCACCATCTGGCTTAAAAAGGAAGAAAATCCCACAGCAATAGGGCCCAATCCCCTCAAGTCAGGAATTAAGCCTCCTAAACCTCCGATGCCTAGATCTACCAAAACCCCTCTACCATCTCATACTTCCCAGTTTTCGTCTTTGCCTACTTCCCCAGTCCAGAGTACAGCTGACTCCTCCCCCTGAGAACTAATTAAAGGAACCTTTATGGTACTGAACTCCACACAGTCAGAACTCCTTGCATTTCAGCCCAGGTATTTGACAGCTCTGTAAATTATTGTGTAATGGTGCAGATACTCCCCAGGGTGCTCTATCATGTTGCAGAATCATTTGAATTGAAGGTCTACTAGGGAGACAAAGAACCCGATTTTGCCAGAAGCGAGTGTCCCTTACTCTAGCCATCCTATTGGAGATAGGAGCTGCTGCAGGAGTGGGTATGGGAACAGCTGATATGATCCATGGGTCACAACAAATGGCCCGATTAGAAACAGCAATAAATCAAGACTTGAAGACATTAGAGACCACCATCACAGTTTTGCAGAAATCCTTAACCTCTCTCTCAAAAGTTGTTTTACAGAACAGGCGGGGATTAGACCTCCATTTCATGAGGGAGGCGGGCCTCTGTTTTATACTGAGAGAAGAATGCTGTTTTTATGCTGACCATACTGGAGTTGTAAAAGAATCCATGAGTACGTTGAGTAATGCCTTGAAGAGCACCAGAGAGAAAGGGAGTTTCAACAAGTGTGGTTTGAGTCGTGGTTTACCCAGTCCCCCTGGTTAACTACACTCCTATCATCCTTAGCTGGACCCCTGATCATGCTTATGGTGTTGCTAACTGTGGGACCTCGTTTGCTTAACCGCATAGTTTCCTTTCTCCAGGCACAGATTGGGCAGGTAAAACTCATGGTAATCAGACAGAAATACACTTCACTGGCAGAAATAGAATGTGAGACCCCGTAATATTTATGATTCATTACTTTTAAGATTAAATGTATTCAGAAAAAGGAGTGGGAAATGAAAGAATTAAAGAAATTAAAATTGAAACGTATAGAAACAGTTTTATAAAGTTTACAAGCTGCGATCAGAACCTGAAATTCCTGTGTCAGTGAAGACAATTCCCGGAACTGCCCATTAGATGTGTTGAAATCTTCCCTGACCACCTAGTTACTTAACAACCCCTTCCCAGAAACTGTGCATCTCAGCACGTATACATCTCAGGGCTTCACCAATCAGTTTAAATGTATACCCCTTCTCAGGCCTGACCAATCACCCCCTGCCTGCACTGTTCCCATCAATGAATGTGCTAATCATGTTTTAGAGTTGTTATTTGATTTTCCTGCAGTATATGATAATTTGCTAAAGGAGGCTATGATGTATATAAAGTCCCTGCACTCTCTAAAGATTGTATATAATCTCTTCTCAAGTTGTTCTTGGGGCTCTTTGTTCTTTGCTCCTCTGAAGTGAGCTCTGAGCCCCAGCCTGCTGGACCCCCAATAAACCATTTGCTGTGGCATGAGACAGTCTCTTGGTGGTCTTTTCCTCCAACGTTCGAAAAACCTTTTCAGTTCCTGACTTCCATCAAGTGAGAATAGGTATCCTTTTGGTCAAATGAGTTTCTCAAAGCCCTGCAGAGGCTAGCAAATAGGTGCTTGTGTTTTCTCATGACTCCAAATCACATAAAGAAACTATACCTGACAGTCAGTAGGCCTCAAATTGGAGAAGCAGGGAAGTTTTAGCGGCAGGGCTATTTGATCACTCCTGGATCAAAGGAAGGGTGTCCAGGCCACCCAATGCCCTTCTGGACTTCAAATATTACCTAGATTTCTGTTTTCATACTTATATTTCACATGTATATTCTTGTAAATATCGCAGGTTCCCAATACCATTATTCATCCCGCAGAATGTTTCCTAATCCAAATCGAACCTGTTATTAACCTTAAGCATGAAATATTTCCTCAATCTAACTTAACAGAAGAACAAGGACATTGTTGGTCTTACAATACAAAAATGTAGGGGATCTTCAACCTGATGAGAACCTCAAAGTTCCATGCAGAAATGATCCCTGAAGAAGATGTTGACACCTATGAAAGACCTGTGAGAGCAAAAGTCAACTTCCATGTAAAACAACTTGGTCAAAATGAAGGGATGTGTATGAAAGCCTCTCTCTTCTTAATGTAGATTAAATAAACCAAACCAGGCCTGTGTGGAGAGCTGTTCCCAGGTGCCTATGGTTGATGTACCATTCTAACTTGTGAAAGTGTCACAAGAAGTATGGGCAGCCTCCATCTCATGGGAACCATGGAAGCAACTGTTAGGACAAAGTGGTTGCCAAGGCAGTGACCTCATTCAGTTCGTGAAGGAAGTGACCTACCACACTTCCTTGGTGATGGAACTCTCTGAACTTGGGATCCAGGAAGCCAGGCACCCAGAGCCAGTCCCAGTCACAGTACCAGTGGTCTCACTTGTTTGGATTTACCAAGGACAGAGTCAGTCTTTCTTGGTACCTACTTATGTGATGATGGCCAAATGCCAGGAGAGCTCTGAAGAGGGGCCTTTTCTGACAAAGCAGGTAGTGGCTCAACCATGGCTCCTGACAACTTCAAAGAGTTGGCAAAGAAGACCAGGTCTCAGATAGGATGGGCCATTTTGGATGAACATAGTATGGCCCACCAGTCAGAGGACACTCAGGATAGTCACAGACATACTTGTGGGAAGGAGGTGCCATTGTGGGTGTCGGTTTGAGTTTGTGGTTTTGTCTCATGTTCTGAGAATAGGTAGGAAGGCGGTTTGTTTGTTTGGACTGGAATGTTTCTAGAAAGTTGTTTGACAACGCGAGTGTTTCTATGTCTGTGTATCCAACTCAATCCTTTTTTTTTTGTAGACATTTGAAAAGGGAATTTATAGATGGTTGTGTCCTGTCTAGTAGAAAACTTCCCAGCATTCATCTTGCCACATTAAAGAATAAAGAGCTGCTTGCCTTATGGATGGGCAACACCTATTATCTTTCTAAGTTCCTCTTTTCATCCTGAATACTGGACACTCTCCAGAATACCCTCATGGTTTTGTTTCCAAGATATGTACCACCTCCAAGCTCTGTGACATGGCCATGTACTGGATAGCTGAGGAGAATGGAAGCATCTCAGAAAACTCACATAGCCGTGTGACCATTAAAGTCTCAGTGAAGAAACACTGCTTTGGGCCTTTTGCTTACCTATTGTTCTGTTGTCCTGAATGTCAGGAAGATCTTGGCCTCAGGCCACCCCTTTTTGAAGCCAGAAGAAAACAGTTTTCAAATGGAAATGAATGGGCATCACCTGTGGCTCTCTGCTTAATTGCTTTGGAAAGAGATGTGGCTGAATCAGCCTCTTTGCCCTGTGGGAGGCAGTGGCTTAGATTTTCAGCATCTGATGGATCAAAGAAAGTTTCCAAGTGTGAATCCTAAACCAAAATGGCCAAAAGAGCAGTCATTGTGGATGAAGTCTCTCCCTTCCTCTGAAAGCTTCCTGACCTCTATCAAGTGAGAATAGGGATCCTTTGTGACAAATCAGTTCTTCAAAGCCCTGCAGAGTCTAGCCCATAAGGGCTTGGGTTTTCTCATGACACCAATTCACATAAAGAATCTATACCAGACAGTCAGTAGGCCTCAAATTGGAGAAGCAGAGCAGAATTAGGAGCAAGACTATTTGATCACTATTGGTTCACAGGAAGGGTGTCCAGGCCACCCTGATTTTAGGCAAATGAGGAGCAAGGGAGCTTATTTGGAAAACTGTCTTGGGCTGGCCCCTCATGGAAACCTCCAGCCAGAGGTTATGAAGAGTGTCTATGTGAAAGAAGATGAGGGCCATTTGGGAGTGTTTTGGTTTTAATTGTGGTCATTTGTGTGGTGGTTGGAAGAGATGCCTAGGTCCACCTGGGCATGAACTCTGGTGTGATTCCCCTTACAGACTGAGTTCTGGAACTGACCTCAGAGAAGTATTGCCATGAATTGTGTTGGGATTTTAAGAGGCCACGCATGAGAGTTGCCTTTGGAAACTGAGATCAATGCCCAGGGTGGCTTTCCACAGAGCATTGTCAATCTCTGCCAGGGCATCACATTATTTTATTCTGAAAGACTTGGCAGCCATAGTTGAGAGTCAATACACACATGGGCCTCACATTGTAGACCTCAATGGGCCTGGCTTCATGTGTCTTTTTGGCCACTCTTTGGAAAGCCTTGCCTCTGAGAGTTCTCCAGAGTTTCCTTAAAATGTGCTTCCTCAAATATTAATGGTTCCTGAATGAATTGAAACCCACAATTTCTCCAACTTCATCCTTGAAAAATGGCTAGATAAATACCATGAAATATTTGAAATTTTCATGACCAGGTGGCACTGGAGAACCTTTCAATGTCCTCTTGCTGATGAAGTGTGTATCAGACAGTGTCTTGATTGACTGGATTTCATGAAAATGGTGTAGAACAGAGATGCCAGTATGTTGGAGTCTGCTGAGTAGTGGGCCCAGAGCTGTGGTGTGCAGGTGTGTGATAAAACATCTCTGGTCGGGCCATGTGGATCTGCCATTGACTTCCAAATGGCTTGTGGCTGACATTGTGCAGCCAGGAATCACTTATATGTCTGAAATCTCTCCATATAAGGCATCTTGTTATATGGAGACGTTTCAGGACAATGTTAAGAATCAGGTGCTATGGTCAAGGGGACAAGCTATGTGGGATAGAAGCCTGGTTGGTGCATTCTCCTGCAGACCCTGACCTATCTCAAGTGACAGAACTCCCTCCATCACTGTCCCAGCTGAATTCCTTGTATTTTGTGAAGCAAATAACAAACTCCCAGTGCAGCAGCAATAAACACCATGAAAAGTGGAGGATGACCAAATGGCTTCACAGTCCACACGGGGAGACCATTAGCCTTCAGTTGGCACAGTTTACCTACAAAGAGTGAATTCAGCACTGCTGCCTCATGTCCTTTGGAAAATAAGAAACCATGTCCTCCAGGTCACAGAGATGCAGATCCAGCTTTGATGGTCTCATTAGAAAGGAAGCTAAAGCTCCTGACAACAACATATATGTCAAGTGCCCATCCTCAGTGGCAGTTTCTAAAGAAGTCTTTAGGCCGGCAGAGCTCCATGTTTGTATAGCGTTTACCTATTAGACCAGGATGCAAGAAAAGATCACTGACTCCAATTAAAATCAAATTAAAGCAAACTTATTATTTCCACTGCCCAGGTGGCCTCTCCCTCCCAAAGCAGCGGGAACAATACAGCCACCCAACTTTTCTACAGCCCAGGTTTATAACCTAGAATTTTACACTACTGGATGGTTACAGATACCAGAACTCTGACAAGCATCACACTAATGGCAGTTTACTTTTTTTTTTTTTTTTTTTTTGCTGGCCCCAACATTAAAATTTATGAGGACCAGTAGAGCCTCAGAGAGGGTCGTTGTCTGGCCAGGGAATGCCAATATTTATGATGTGTCAATAAAGTTTCAGAGAGGGCTGTTCCTGGTCAGAGAGCCAGGCATGGGTGAGTTCAAGGCCACGGGCAGGCATTCCAAGCAGGTTCAGAATTTGGTGTAATTTATAGTTAAGCCAAAATTATCTTTTTATGGCTTTCTGGCAAGATGGCTCCCAATTTTAATAAAAGATCAGGTGGGGTCTATCATTCCCCCCTTTTCTAATGTGTCCCTTTCAAATATTTGATAGGGTAGGAGAAGAGCACTGAGGGAATTTTAATACCTCAGGTAAAAGTCTCCATATTTTTTGAACTCACACAAAACCAGTCTCCCTGATTTTACCTGACTTAATTAATTACTTAAAATGAAAGTCTATTTATTTTTGGCTCCATTGTTGTAAGAAGAGAGGCGTCAATCATTTTGGCTTCTTCTGAGCTGAGAGAGGGTGACATGAGGGGGAACAGCGTGAGGGACATGAGTTGCCTTTTAGAAGTCAGCTCTGTTTGAAGTTTGGTTGTGGTAGAACAGTTTGTAAAGTCATCTGGGGATGGGTTCTTCTATGAGAGAAACAAAAACCATGAGTACTGAATAAATGTTGCAGCAGCTGAAACATGTCACTGTATAGATGTCTCCTCATCTGTCTTCAATATCCCCAGTTATCAAGACTTTCAACTTAATATTTAACTTTTAGTGTCACAGTTGTCCCACCCCATAAGATACAGTTTAATAATTTAATGTCATCTGATCTTGCAAATTCCTTTTAATAGTATGACCTCTGTGTGAAATAGAGAAACCTTTAATTCTGTTAGTCAGGGCTGGATAATCGTACTAGCAAACACCAAACCTACCTGTGTAGGTTAGGAATATCTGTAGGCCTGAAACAAAAACTTCTGCCTCTGGTAGCTCCTCTTGATAGTCTCTTCTTATACTCATCAGGCATTCCTGTATGAGAATCCTTCTTTGTAGCCTCCAGTCTTACTTATTTTGGGAGGCTACCATAAAGTGTATACATGAAAATATTTTCATTACTATTATTATTTAAAATGCCTAGGAATGGCTGTATTTTGGGTTTATCTGTCTTTGCTAAGAGTTTAAGATGAAGCAGTAAAACTGACTTTTGTTTCTATCTATTGTTAACAGTCAGCTGAGATTTTATGGGAGTCATTCCTGGGGAAACTTGAGAGCAGCTTCTCAGTTCTGCTAGTGCCATTTGCGCTAGGTGAGTCCAGGTCTTGTTTGACCATGTGGCTTCCCTCGGAAGCATCAGAGATATCTCTCTTCTCTGATGACTCTCTTCTTCGTAGAAAATGCACTGATTGGCTTTCTGTTCTCCAGTGGTCTCATTAATCTTCCTGATCAGGAGGTAATGTGGCTCAGAGTTGCAAAGTTCTTTAGAGAAGTCTCCTGTTCCCTGGATACAGATTGACTCAGAGGGCAAGAGCCAAATATTGGTTTTATTGTCCCTTTTCATTTAAATTTAATTTTAAATCCTAATCTTAAACATCCAGCAAATAAATTTTAACAGCCTTATATTAAGAGTACTGTGCTTTAATGTCTATAATTTAAAATTATTTATCTTTTTATTAATTGGGATCTGTATTATTCTGTCTGTCTTGTAGGTGATGACTTATTATCTTAAATTAACCAATGTTGTGTTCGAAAAGCAACTCTTCTGTAAAACACTAACAGGGAATCTTTAGTTCACTTACAAGAAAATTACAAAATAAAATTAACAAGAGTAAAAATACTTAGTTCGTGTAATAGCTACCCTGAATTTTTGGCTGAGTTATACATCATATCCCCTGTTTGAGATCCTATTAATCTTGACAGAAAAAAAAACAACTTTTGAACATCACTTTAAATTAAATAACATCTGACCTACTGCTTTCGTAGTTATTCTCACATGTTGTAAGATGAGACACAGAGCCTTATCTCAGGTAAGGCAGGGATCTATACAAATCTTAAGTGTTTTAGTTCTAAAGCTGATCTTTGTTTTTTAAATATCATTTTACAAAGTTCACATAAATTGTTTGAGGTCACATGAACATTAGCTAACACCATATGATATAACATTTAAAACATGAATTAAAGAAAGGCTGAAAGTTTTTAACCTTTACATAGATTAGGCTCTCATTAACTTAAAAATATATTTAAATTTTTCCCCAATGTAAGAAGTAACATAAAACTTTAAATATTTATTGATAACAAGTAAATAAATCCCATATATATATATATATATATATATATATATATATATATATATATATATATTTTTTTTTTTTTTTTTTCACACAACTTTAGAACACCAGCTTGATATAATGCTCTTTTAAAGTTTCTACCTTACAGACTTGTATACCTGGAAGATATGAGCACATTAATAGCATCACAATGACATTGATGTTTCTACATTAACCAAGTTTAGCTTTTAAATAAATGGCAGTACAGTTCTCTAAAATAACAGTTCTTATTTAATCAGTTGTTTAATTTTTAAGGTTGCTTTCTCTAGAAAAATAAATCTTAATAAACACAATGTTATGGGTAAACTTTTGTTTAAGAAATTTTTGTCGCTTTATCACATGACTTATTTTTACAATCTTATGCAGACTTTAGAACAAACTTATACAGACCTTACTAAATCAATCAGATATCTAACAAACGGACTCATGAATGAGTAATCCCATATCAAATTTACTTCAGTTATTTATCAAAATATTAGAGAAATGTAGTGAACAGTGTAAACCATTTTTTTGTTAAAGGAAAAGTCCTAGAACCAAGGCATATTAGAAATTTTATAGACATTAATATTTTATTAGATTTTTGAGCAGCTAGAAAAACTTGTAAGCTTAAATTTAAAGACATTTATTGTTATTTGTTTATCCAAATTTAAAGTGAACCATTTAAATCACATGAATTAAAGATCTTTGAATCCACTTTTTAAAATTTGTTTTTATGAGTGCTCCTTTTTTTAATGATCACTCCTTATATATGTTAATTTGTATATCATATATATGATATACGGACATATGGATATATCGACATACAACACATAACAAAAGTGTGCACAAATAATAATAGTAAAAGCCTTGTAGCTTTTCGCAGGTGAAATCTCCACTGCAGTGTTTTAAATCTCCACTGTTGGTCAAAGATAGAACTGATCAGAAAAATATTAGCCTAGTTCTGTAGGATCGAAATAATGAGCTCAAAAAAATACAGAATCTAAGGAAAAAAATGAGAGTCCTAGAAAAAATGACTGGCCAATAATTAGTAAATACCATACAATTTACCTTTTTTTTCCCACTTAGACATCAGATCAGTCTCCTACTGAGCTTGCAGACTCTCTTCATTTGCATTTCAACATAAGTCCTGGCTGAGTTCTGGAAGGAGCTGGACAAAACTGCTATTCTGAGCAGAAACCTCAGGCCTAAGGCATTTTAACCATAATTTTCAGGTTTGGATGTTGAAAATTATGATACAATTTTAAGATACAATTCACAAAATTTTATACCTTAACATCTTGTTTTGTCAACAGATACCATACTATGATTTACTATCCTTGTCCAAATTAATGCACTGATACACACTGTGAAATTTTCCCAGGCTACCCAATTAAAAATTGGTGAAAAAAAGACTGAATGATTGGGAAGTTACTTGCCAACTTGAAAGTAGAATTCTTTAGTTTTCCATCCTAAGTATTTATGTTCTCTGGCATGAATTATCTGAAATAATAAACTAAACAATTACCTAAACCCGACTTTTAACTGCAAGATTGTGCAATGCTTCAAAAACCCATTCAGATACCAGATTGTTAAAATAAAACATCATCATTTAGACACACATTCAGCTAAGATCATTCCCAAAAAACAATTTATAATATCAACACATTATTCCACATGTCTTAAAGGGCCAGAAACAAGACAAAAGACAGACAGAAAGGAGCTCCAGACTAAGGCTGACAGGACAGAAGCCTTTAAAACAGAGCAGATAAGAGAAAAATCTCCTACACCAGTAGCACGATAGATGTCCCCATAAGAGGATCAGTTGTTTTCACAGAGGGGCAACCTAAAATGTAATGTCAAAGGTCTCCATGGTGACTTTACTGCATTTAGTGTCCCCTTTTTCTTTTTCTCTTTTTTAAGAAGACAGAGGTGGCATTATCCTTACAGTGCAGGGAAGGAAGGAGGGAATTCACTGAAGCAACAGGACTTCAGCAGCTGCTGGGAGTCCCTCAGTCCCGTCTTTTACTTACAGGATTAGCTCCTCTTGTTCGGTTCCACCCCAAGCATGCTCCATCACCTAACATTTCAGTAGTCAGCTCTCAAAAATTCTGGGGTCAGGGGGGGAATCAAAATTCGTAACTTAAATTTCGGTTCTGGACCTTGAAGCCAATTAATACCAATTTAATAATAAGGACAGGGTTTGAGAAAAAGAAAAAGGGAGGTTTACTGCTTTGCTAACAAAGGAGAAAAACAGGGGACTCTGTCCAAAGTTGTGACTCTCTTGATCTGGAGGGACAAGGGGTTTTAAAGGAGTTTCACTTGTTAACCTGAGAGATACTCAGTTATTAGGTCCCCAGCAGGCATTGCCCTCTGCAGTGGGTGTGCTCCAGACATCCAGCTAGGGGCTTCTCTCATCCTGCTTAACAAAGGCGGGTAAAGTGCATCGCATTTCCTTAAAACACAGTCCAAAGGGGTGTCAGGCTTACTTGCTTTAATACCCATTTTCACGTCCAATATCCTTAAGTTTTTACCACAGAAATCACACAACAAAATGCAAAAAACAAACAAATAAAAAACATATAGAACACAGAACAAAACACAAAGAAACAGAAACTCGGCGAATAAACAGAAAAACAGAGGAGCAATTCAGCGTCTTGCTAAAGCTCTGGGGTAGGAGCTCCTGCATGCCAGTCGGCACCTCTCTACACTTTCAGAGGTATTCCCTACAGACCAGAACAGAGGAAAGAAGGATTCCCATTACTGTCCCGGACAGGAGTATATGTGAGCCTCCCCAGGCCACCTCTCTGTCATCAGAAAAGTACTCCATTTACCGGATATCAGATGTTATAAAGGCACCTCTTACCTATGGAGGCGTCCTCCACCAGGTGCTTGATAATAGTTTTAGTGCAATGGTTCACTGCAGAGATCTACGGACTGAAGATTCATTCCAAGGCCTTGGAACTTGGCTCTCCAGCCCGGAGTCCTGGAAGATAGACCAGCTTCAGAATTTCCAGCAGTCTGGCCTTGTGATCTGGTCGGGTCATGTCGCTGGGGAACTTTAAAATGTTTGACCTCAACACAAGAAAAGGCCACTGACTCCAATTAAAATCAAATTAAGGCAAGCTTAATATTTCAACCTGCTGGGCTGCCTCTCCCTCTCAAAAAGGCAGGAACAAGACAGCAAACCCACCTTTCCTACAGCCCAGCTTTGTAGCCCAGAAAGTTACACAAAAGGGGGGTTACAGAAAACAGAACTTTGACAAGCATCACACTAATTGTAGTTTACATTTTTTTTGCTTGCCCCAGCATCAGAAATTATGAGGACCATTAGAGCCTCAGAGAGGGTCGTTGTCTGGCCAGGGAAGGCCAATATTTATGAGGTGTCATTAAAGTTTCAGAGAGGGCTGTTATCTGGTCAGAGAGCCAGGCATGGATGAGTTCAAGGCATGGGCAGGCATTCTAAGTAGGTTCAGAATTTGCAGTAATTTATAGTAAAGCAAAAATTATCTTTTCATGGCTTTGTGGCAAGATGGCTCACAATTTTAATGAAAGATCATGTTGGGTGATCAACCCTGTCCCTTACTTTTGGAAAATCCTCTACCACCTCCAAGGTTGTGAACTTCTGAGCATTTTCCATTCCAGATATGTATTCACAGAATTTCTACCTCTTCTTCTCTAATTGTGCCTTACTTGGGGCGAAGGTAATGTCAAGGCATTGTTCTGGATGAGAGTGGGAAGAATATTGTGTAGCACATAATTGCATACACATTGGATTCATTTTCCAATTGAAATACTGAATTCCTGACAATAACAAATACCCTACTAGACGCTAACTACTAATACTATTATGATGGAGAATAATAACCGAAACAGAATTGAAATACAAGCAGTTCACAGGTGGCATGGTGTATATTGGACTTGCCTTTTGCAAGATAAACAGTAGGTGTTATTAATCTAGTCATTTTTTAAATGAAATATTTTTGTATGTGTATTTAAAGTTAACTAATATGTGAATTCCTATCTCCCTTTCGCTGTAGCCTATTCAGCACATGTACTTTTATATGCACATATAGAATCTTACCTGATATCACACGTACATTTTTGTGAGGTGCCTGACATTGCAGATACAAATTGTGAGAAGAGATCACTCCACCTAAACGCTGTTGGAACTGAAAATTCAAGCTATTGGTGAGCTTCCTAGTTGAACAACATTATACATAAATCCATGTTCAGTAAAATGAATATTTTTGGATCTGTGGATGATATATATTTCATGGTGAATTTCGATTGGCATATATATTTCTACTTTTAATGTCTTTGTGTGTGTGTGTGTGTGTGTTTGTGTATATATATAATTATATATATATATATATATATATATACTCTCCAGATTTTTCAAAATATGAAATATATGTGTCTTATATACACTTCCTAAATTCATTCATGTTCATGTATGTGGATTAATAATCAACTTTTCACAAGATTATTCTCAGAAATATTCATCCACCTTAAATACATATTTGTTTCTTAGTACTGAAAACTAACTTCAGTGAAAGGTTCCAAATAAATCCTAATATTTCTACATTAACTGACCTAGTTTAACATCAATGCAAGTAGATTCCTATGGGACATTATGTGTATTTTGAAGTTCATTATTATTCAACACTGGTACATTACTATTTCTTCAGTTAATGCACATCATAGGATATATATTTCATCCACTACTTAGCAAATTTTTATTCATTTGTTTCACTTTCAATCACTTCCTGCTCCAGAAAACATGTATTTCCCTATGTTTCTTGACTGGTCTTTTCATGAGACTTTTTTCCAAGTATATTATTTTCGATTTTCATGATCAATTTTTAAGCAAAACTCACACACCCTTCATTATAAAACATAACCCTAAGATGACCATTAGATATATAACTGGTTGGAATGAATGATTGTGTATCATTATAACATTTCTTATATATTTTCAGATATCCATTCAATCCATTATTTAAGGTGTACCCAGTTATATTATTTATTCCCAGTATGGTTTATTCATGCATTATTGCTATATTCATAGACAGAGGGTATACCCATTTGTACCCAATACAAATTTATATGTCTTCAAAATATTGCTGCCGGAAATGGTGGAAGAAATACTGATGTCACGTGATATACATATACATTTTATCACAGAAGTATTCTGGACACAAGAAGAAAAGGTCACACTTTCAATTGTATGAAAAACCTAAATGGAAAGTGAGCATGGATTACTAAATACATCCATGTCCAGGTTGCCTAATGCTCTCAAATGTCAATCCTATTGGTGACTACATATTTGTTTTTTCCTAAGATTATATATTCAACCTCAAGCCTGTTGAAAATGTCTAATCCTATCACTCACTTTTTAGTTTGCTTGATTTCCTAATGTCTCTATTGATATCTGCTTTCTACATGTTTTCCCCAGTTCATTTTTGTGACTGACTCTTCACATGTGCTGACATTTACACTCACTCTCTAACAGAAACCCTATTGCTAAAGAACTTTTGGTCCAAATCCTATACTCACTCTTCATTTGAAAACTAACGACTACCTTCCTCATCCTACCGAATATCGCTTTTTGACTGAAAGTCTCTTCAACATTCAATCATCTAAGGTACAAGGTCCTATGCCATTGTATATTGATTTATCTTAGACATCTGTGCAGCACATAACTCAAAGCTAAGTATACCACTCAAGGGTCCAATTCCCTTCTGGGCTTCAAGTCTTTCCTAGATTACTGCTTTCATACTTATATTTCACCTATATACTTTTGTAAATATCGAAGTTTGCCAATACCATTATTCATCTCGCAGAATGATTCGTAACCCAAATCAAACATGTTATTAACCCTAAACATACACTGTTCCCTCAATATAACTTACAGAAGAGCAGGGACAGAGTTGGTCTTACAATATAGGAATGTAGGTGATCTTCCACCTGCTGATAACCTCAAAGATCCATGGAGAAATGATCCTTGGAGAAGATGTATGCAGCTATGTAGGACCTGAGAGAGCAATAGTAATCTTCCATGGCAAACAACCTAGTCAGATTGAATTGATGGGTCTGAATCAGCCTCTCTCTTCTTATTATAGAGAAGTTGGAACAAACCAGGCCTGTGTGGAGAGCTGTTCTAGGGTGCCTATGGTTGATATACCATTCTAACTTCTGAATGTGTCACAGGATGTTGGGGCAGCCTCCATCTCATGGGAACCTTGGAAGAAACTGTTAGGACAAAGTGGTTTTCAAGGCAGTGAACTCATTCAGTTCCTGAAGGAAGATACCTCTCCTCAATTCCTTGGTGATGGAATTCTCTGAACTTGGGATCCACGAAGCCAGGCACCCAGAGCCAGTCCCAGTCCCAGTCCCAGTGGGCTAACTTGTTTGCTTTTCCCAAAGACAGAGTCAGTCTTTCATGGTACCTACTGATGTGAGGATGGCCAAATGCCAGCAGAGCTCTGAAGAGGCATCTTCCCTGAGAAAGCAGGTAGTGGCTCACCGCTGTCTCCTGACAACGTCACAGAGTTGGCCAAGGAGACCAGATCTGAGACAGGACAGGCCATTTCAGGGGAACATAATATGGCCCACCAGTCAGAAGACTCTCTGGATAGTCACAGACCTACTTGGGGGAAGGAGGTGCCTTTGCCGTTGTAGGTGTGAGTTTGTGGTTTTTTTCTCATGTTCTGAGAATATGGTAGGAAAGGCGGTTTTTTTTTTTTTTTGGTGTGGAGTGGACTGTTTCTAGTAAGTCCTTTGACATGGTGAGTGTTTCTATGTCTGTGTTTCCCACTGTATCCGTGGTTGTAGACATTAGAAAAGAGAATGCATCAATGGATTTGTTGTCTCTAGTAGAAAGCTTCCCCACATTAATACTGCCCAATTGATTAATGGACTTCACCTTGCCTTATGGATGGGCAACAACTACTATTTCTTAAGTTACTGTTTTCTTCATGAATTCTGGCCACTCTACAGAATAGGCTCATGGTTTTGTGTCCCAGATATGTAACACCACAAGGCTCTGTGACATGGCCATGTACTGGATAGCTGAAGAGAATGAGAGCATCTCAGAAAACTCAGATATCAGTGTGACCAGTAAAGTCTCAGTGGAGAAACCCTGCTTTGGCCATTTCCTTACTTCTATTTCTATTACCCTGAATGTCAGGATGGTCTTTGCCTCAGGCCAACCCTTTGTGAAGCCTGAAGAAAACTGTTTTTATATGGAAAAGAATGGGCTTCACCTGTGGCTCTTTGCTTAATTGCTTTGGAATGGGATGTGTCTGAATCAGTCTCTTGTCCTTGTGTGAGGTTGTGACTTAGATTCTCAGCACCCAATGGATCTATATAAAGATCTCATGTGCTTCCCAAACCAAAATGGCCAAAAGAGAAGTCGTTGTGGATGAATTTTTTTGCCTTCTTGTTTTAGGTTCCTGACCTCCATCAAGTGAGAATAGGGATCCTTTGGATTAAATGAGTCCTTCAAATCCCTGCAGAGGCTAGACCATATGTGCTTGGGTTTTCTCATGACTCCAAATCACATAAAGAATCTATACCTCACAGCCAGTAGGCTTCAAATTGGAGAAGCGGAACATTTTAACAGCAAGAATATTTGATCACTCCTGGTTCACAGGGGGAGTGTCCAGGCCACCATGATTTTAGGCAAAGGAAGGGCAAGTGAGCTTATTTTGGACACTTTCTTAGGCGGCGCCCCTCATAGAAACCTCCAGCCAGAGGTTATGATGAGTGTCTATATGGAAGAAGATGAGGGCCCTGTGGGAGTGTTTTGATTTTAATTGTGGTCATTTTTATGGTGGTTGGAAGGAATGACTGGGTCCACCTGGGCTTGAACTCTGGTGTGATTCCCCTTAGAGACTGAGTTCTTGAACTGAACTCAGATAAGAATTGCAATGAATTGTGTTGGGATTTTAGGAGGCCATGCATGAGACTCACCCTTGGAAACTGAGATCTAGGCCCAGGGTGTCTTTTCGCAAAACAATGGGAATCTCAGCCAGGATATCACATGATTTTATTCTGAAAGACTTGGAAGGCATTGTTGAGAGTCAAAACACACATGGACCTCACATTGTAGACCTCAATGTGCCTGGCTTCATGTGACCTTTTGGCAACTCTTTGAGAAGCCTTGCCTGTGAGAGTTCTCCAGAACTTGCAGTGAAATAAGCTTTCTCAACACTAAATGGTTCCTGAATGATTTGAAACCCACAGTGATTCCAACTTCATTTTTGAAAAATGGCTATTTAAATACCATGATATTTTTGAAATTCCCATGACCAGGTGGCACTGGAGAAACTTTGGATGTCCTGTTGCTGACCATGTGAATACCAGAGAATGCCTTGTTTGACTGGATTTTATGAAAATGGTGTAGAACAGAGATGCCAGTAATTTGTATTTTGCTGAGTAGTGGGCCTAGATCAGTTGTGGGCAGGTGTGTGATAAAACACCAAGGTGGGGCCAAGTGGATCGGCCATTGGCTTCCAAATGGCTTGTGACTGACATAGTGCAGACATCAGACCCTTATATATAAAGGCATCTTTTTATATGGAGAGGTTTCAGGGCATTGTTCAGAATCAGTTTACTATGGTTATTGGGGCAAGCTATGTGGGATAGAAGCCTGGTTGGTGCATTCTCCTGCAGACCCTGACCCACCACACGTGACAGAACTCCCTCAAGCACTGGATCCTAGTAGAACTCCTTGTATTTGGTGACGCAAATACCAAATTCCCAGTGCAGCAGCAAGAAACACCACGAAAAGTGGAGGATGACCAAATGTCTTCACAGTCCACATGGGGAGACACTTAGCCTCCAGTGGCCACAGTTTACCTAGAAAGAGAGAATTCAGCACTGCTGCCTCGTGTTCATTGGAATACAAGAAACCATGTCTTCCAGGTCACATAGATGCAGACCCAGCTTTGATGGTCTCATTACAAAGGAAGTTAAATCTCATGACAACAAAATATATTTCAAGTGCCCAACCTCAGAGGTAGTTTCCCAAGAAGACTTAGGCCAGCAGAGCTCCATGTTTGTGGAGTGTTTACCCTGTCCTTTACTTTTGGAAACTCCTCTACCACCTCCAAGTTTGTGAACTCCTGAGCATATTCCATTCCAGATATGTATTCACAGATTTTCACACTTTTCTACTCTAATTGTGTCTTACTTGGGGCGAAGCTAATATCAAGGCATTGTTCTGGATGTGAGTGAGAAGATTTTTGTGTAGCACATATTTACATACACATTCGATTCATTTTCCAATTTTCTATTTGAAATACTGAAGCCCTGAAACTAACACATACCCTAATATACGCTGACTAATAATTCTAATATGATGGTGAAAAATAACCCAAACAGAATAGAAATACAAGCAGTTCAGAGGAGGCATGGTGTATTGTTACAATTGCCTTTTGCATAATATAGTGTAAGAGTTATAAATCTAGTCAATTTTTTTTGAAATAGTTCTACATGTGTTTTTAAAATTAACAAATATGTGAATTCTTGTCTCCCTTTCTCTGTAGCCTATTCAGCACATGTGTTTTTATATGCACATATAGAATCCTACCTTGTACCACACGTACATACTAGTGAGGTAACTGAATTGGCAGTTGCAAATTGTGAGAAAGGATCACTCCTCCTAAACACTGTTGAAACTGAAAATTCCACCTATGGTTGAGCTTCCTAGTTGAATGAAATTATACATAAATCCATGTTCAGTAAAATGAATATTTTTCGATATGTGGATTATATATATTTCATGATGAATTTTGATGGGCATATATATTGCTACTTTTTTTTCTTTTATTGATTGCTCAAAACATTACAAATCTCTTGACATATAATATTTCATACATTATATTCAAGTGATTTATGAACTCCCATTTTTACCCCAAATAGAGATTACAGAATCACATCGGTTACACATCCACATTTTTACATAATGCCCTATTAGTTACTGTTGTATTCTGCTACCTTTCCTATACTATACTATCTCACCTCCCCTCCCTTCCTATCTTCTCTCTTTCCCCCATCTACTGTAATTCATTTCTCTCCATGTTTATTTTCCCATTCCACTCACAACAATATGTAATTTTGTGTAACAGTGAGGGTCTCCCTCCATTATCATGCAATTTCCCTTTTCTCTCACTTACCCTCGCACCTCATGTCTCTGTTTAATGTTAATCTTTTTTTCCTGCTATTGCTCCCTGCTCTGGTCTTAGTTGCTCCATTATATCAAAGAAGACATTTGGTATTTATTTTTTAGGGATTGGCTAGCTTCACTGAGCATAATCTACTCTAGTGCCATCCATTTTCCTGCAAATTCCATGATTTTGTCATTTTTTAGTGCTGCGAAATACTCCATAGTGTATAAATGCCACTTTTTTTTTATCCATTCTTCTATTGAAGGGCATCTGGGTTGGATCCACAGTGTAGCAATTGTGAATTGTACTGCTATGAAAATCGATGTGGTAGTATCCCTGTAGTACACTCTTCTAAGGTCTTCAGGGAATAGTCCGAGAAGGGCAGTAGCTGCGTCAAATTGTGGTTCCATTCACAGCTTTCCCAGGAATATCCATACTGCTTTCCATATTAGCCACACCAGTTTACAGTCCCACCAGCAATGTACAAGTGTATCTTTTCCCCCACATCTTTGCCAGCACTTGTTGTTGTTTGACTTCATAATGGCTGCCAATCTTACTGGTTTGAGATGGTATCTTAGGGTGGTTTTGATTTGCATTTCTCTGACTGCTAAAAATGGTGAGCATTTTTTCATGTACTTTTTGATTGATTGTATGTCCTCCTCTGAGAAGTGTCTGTTCACGCCCTTGGCCCATTTGTTTATTGGGTTATTTGTTATCTTATTGTCTAATTTTTTGAGTTCTTTGTATATTCTTGATATTAGGGCTCTATCTGAAGTGTGAGGAGTAAAAATTTGTTCCCATGATGTATGCTCCTTATTTACCTCTCTTATTCGTTCTCTTGCTGAGAAAAAACTTTTCAGTTTAAGTAGTCCCATTTGTTGAAACTTGTTTATTAACTCTTGTGCTATGGGTGTCCAATAAATGAATTTGGAGCCCAACCCCATAATATGTAGATCGGAGCCACTTTTTCTTCTATCAGACGCAGAGTCTCTGATTTGATATCTAGCTCCTTGATCCACTATGAGTTTATTTTGTGCATGGTGAGAGAAAGGGATTCAGTTTCATTTTGTTGCATATGGATTTCCATTTTTCCCAACACCATTTTTTGAAGATGCTATATTGCCTCCATTGCTTGCTTTTAGCTCCTTTATCAAATATAAGATAGTTGTAGCTTTTTGGATTAGTCTCTGTGTCCTCCATTCTGTACCAATGTTCCACCCGCCTGTTTTGGTACCAGTACCATGCTGTTTTTGTTACTATTGCTCTGTAATATAGTTTGAAATCTGCTATCGCTATACCACCTGATTCACACTTCCTGCCTTCCTGCTTAGAATTGCTTTTGCTATTCTGGGGCTTTTTTTTTCCATATGAATTTCATGATTGCTTTACCTATTTCTACAAGAAATGCTGTTGGGATTTTGATTGGCATTGCATTAAAACTGTAGAGAAGTTTTGGTAATATCGCCATTTTGATGATGTTAGTTCTGCCTATCCATGAAGAGGGTTTATTTTTTCATCTTCTAAGATCTTATTCTACTTCTTGTTTTAGGATTCTGTAGTTTGCATTGTATAAATCTTTCACCCCTTTTGTTAGGTTGATTCCCAATTATTTTATATTTTTGAGGATATTGTGAATGAAGTGTTTTTCCTCATTTCTGTTTCAAAAGTTTTGTCGCTGATATACAGAAATACCTTTGATTTATGCATGTTGATTTTATATCCTGCAACTTTGCTGAATTCATTTTTTAGTTCTAGTAGTTTTTGAAGACCCTTTTGGGTCTTCTATGTATAGAATAATGTCACCCACAAATAGTGATAATTTACTTTCTTATTTTCCTATTTTTATGCCTTTTATTTCTTTCGTCTGTCTAATGGCTCTGGCCAGTGTTTCGAGAACTATATAGAATAGAAGTGGTGAGAGAGGGCATCCCTGTCTTGTTCCAGATTTTAGAAGGAATGCCTTCAATTTTTCTCCATTCATAATGATGCTAGCCTGAGGCTTAGCATAGATAGCTCTTACAATGTCGAGGTAAGTTCCTGTTATCCGTAGTTTTTCTAATGTTTTGCACATAAAGGGATGCTGTACTTTGTCGAATGCTTTTTTTGCTTCTATCGAGATTATCATATGGTTCTTATCTTTAAGTCTATTGATGTGGTGAATAGCATTTATTGATTTCCGTATATTGAAACATCGCTGCATCCCAGGTATGAATCCGATTTGATCATGGTGAATAATTTTTTTGATGTGCCTTTGTATTCAATTCGCCAGAATTTTATTGAGGATTTTTGCATCTAGGTTCATCAGATATATTGGTCTGTAGTTTTCTTTCTTTGAGGTGTCTTTTTTCTGATTTCAGAATCAGCGTGATGTTGGCCTCATAGAATGAATTTGGCAGAGCTTCCTCTTTTTCTATTTCCTGAAATAACTTGAAAAGTATTGGTATTAATTCTTCTTTAAAGGTTTTTTAAAACTCCGCTGTATACCCATCCAGTCCTGGGATTTTCTTGGTTGGTAGTCATTTGATTTATTCTTCTGTTTTATCCATTGACTTTGGTCTGTTTAAATTGTGTGTATCCTCCTGACTCAGTCTGGGCAAATCATATGATTTAAGAAATTTATCGATGTCTTCACTATATTCTATTTTATTGGAATATAGGTTTTCCAAATAATTTCTAATTGTCTTCTGTATTTCTGAAGCATCTGTTGTAATATTGCCTTTTTCATCCCATATGTTAGTAATTTGAGTTCTCTCTCTTCTTCTCTTCATTAACATGGCTAATGGTCTGTGGAACATATTTATTTTTTCGAAGAACCACCTTTTAGTTTTGTTAATTTTTTCAATAGTTTCTTTTGTTTCAATTTCATTGATTTCCGCTCTGATTTTAATTATGTCTTGCCTTCTGCTACATTTGCTGTTGTTTTGCTCTTCCTTTTCTAGGGCTTTGAGTTGAAGTGTGAGCTCATTTATTTGTTGGTTTTTCCTTTTTTTCAGGAATGACCTCCAGGTGATGAATTTCCCTCTTAAAACTGCTTTCATTGTGTCCCATAGATTCTGATATGTTGTGTCTGTATTTTCATTTATCTCTAAGAATTTTTTGATTTACTCCTTTATGTCTTCTGTAACCCACTGATCATTCAGTAACATATTGTTCATTTTCCTTGTGATGTAGGATTTTTCCTTCCTTCTTTTATCATTGGTTTCCAGGTTCATTCCATTATGATCAGAAAAAATTCATGGTATTATCTCCACCCCTTTATATTTTCTGAGGGTTGCCCTATGGCATAATATATGGTCTATTTTTGAGAAGGATCCATGTGCTACTGAGAAAAAAGGATATCCACTTCATGATGGTTGATATATTCTATATATATCAGTTAAGTGTAGGTTATTGATTGTGATATTGAGTTCTATAGTTTCTTTATTCAACTTTTGTTTGGAGGATCTGTCCAATGGTGAGAGAGGTGTGTTGAAGTCACCCATAATTATTGTGTTGTGGTCTATTTCATTCTGGAACTTGAGGAGAATTTGTTTTTTGAACATCGCAGCACCATTATTTGGTGCATAAATATTGAAAATTCTTATGTATTATTGGTGAATGGTTCCATTTAACAGTATATAATGTCCTTTCTTATCCATTTTGATTAAATTAGTCTTGAAGTCAATTTTATTCGTTATGAGGATGGCCACCCCTGCGTGCTTATGAGGACCGTGTGCATGGTATATTTTTTCCCAAACTTGACCTTCAGCCTGTGTATGTCTTTTCCATTCAGATGTGTCTCCTGGAGGCAACATATTGTTGGATTCGTTTTTAATCCAAGTTACAAGCCTATGTCGCTTTATTGGAGAGTATAAGCCATTAATATTTAGAGTTACAATTGATATATGGTTTGTACTGCCACCCATGTTTGATTATTCATCTTTTTTTTTAAAATTTAGTTTGTTTCTCCATGATTAGCTTTTCCCCCACCCTCTGTCATTACTGAGGCACTTCCCACTGATGGTTTTGGTTGTTGATTTTCATTTCTTCTTCTTGTATTGTTTTGCTCAAGATGCTTTGCAATTCTTTTCTGGCTGCAAATTCTTTTAGCTTTTGTTTATCATGAAATATTTTTATTTTATTGTCGTACCTGCAGCTTAATTTTGCTGGATACAGAATTCTTGGTTGGCATCCATTGTCTTTCAGTGTTTGAAATACGTTGTTCCAGGATCTTTTTGCTTTCAGCAACTGTGATGAAAAATCCGTTCTCAACCTTATTGGTATATCCCTGAATGTGATCTGCCTCCTTTCTCTTATAGCTTTTAATATTTTCTCTTTTTTCTGTATATTGGATATCTTCATAAAAATGTGTCTTGATGTTGGTCTACTGTGATTTTATGTGCTCGGTGTCCTGTAAGCATGTACAATTTGTATATCCGTTTCCTTTTTATTTCTGGAAAGTTTTCTGTAATTATTTCATTCAGTAGTTTACTCATTTCCTTGGTTTGAATCTGTGTACCTATCCAGATGACTCATAAATTTGGTTTTTTAATGTTATCCCGTATCTCTTGGATGTTTTACTCATGATTTCTTACCAGCCTTTCTGTGTTGGCTAGATTCTTTTCAAGATGATATATTTTTCTTCATTATCTGACATTCTGTCTACTACTTGCTCCACAGTGTTAGTGATACTCTCAATTGAGTTTTTAAATTGGTTTATCGTTTCCTTCATTTCTAGAATTATTGTTTAATTTTTTTTTATAATCTCTATCTCCTGATAAAAATACTTAACTTCTTCTTTTATCTGTTTATGTAATTCATTTTCAATGTGTTCTTTCACTGTTTGGATTTGCTGTCTCGTATCCTCTTTAAGTTTCCATTCCATCTGTCTAAGGTATTCCTTGAGTCCTCTATATGACCATTTTTCTGATGACTATGTGTCCTCCTGAATATTTAGGCTGTCCTTCATTGTTTGTACTTATTTTCTTCCTTGATATTTTGTGCTGCTCATGTTACTTCTTGCTCTGTTTGACTGCTGAGTTTCTGCTTACTCTTATAAATTAATTTGATGCTTGGGAGGAAAGATTTTAGAAGGAAAGGGAAGAAGTCACTAAAAAGAATGAGAGTAGGCAGGTAGAATTCAGGGAAGGGGGAATAAGAAAATTGAAAAGAAATGATAAGACAAAAGAAAAAAATAGAAAATAAAGAAAGAAAAAAATTTAAAAATAATGATCATTTAAAAAATGAAAATTAAAATTTAAAATAATAATAATAATAAAAGAAAAATATTAAAAAAATGAAAACATTTTAAAAAGTTAAAGTACAACAACAACAAAAAATGAATTCACATAAAGAATCTAAACCCAACAGTCAGTAGGCCTCAAGTTGGAAATCAGAGCAGTATTAATGGCAGGCCTATTTGATCACTTCTGGTTCACAGGAAGGGTGTTCAGGCCACCCTGATTTTAGGCAAATGAGGGGCAAGGGAGCTTATTTTGGACACGGACGTGGGCTGTGTACCTTATGAAAACCTCCAGCCGGAGGTTATGATGAGTGTCTATATGGAAGAAGATGAGGGCCATGTGGGGGTGTTTTGGTTTTAATTGTGGACATTTGTATGGCAGTTGCAAGAGATGACTGGGTCCACCTGGGCTTGAGCTCTGGTGAGATTCCACATAGAGACTGAGTTCTGGAACTGACCTCAGAGAAGTATTGCCATGAATTGTGTTGGGATTTCAGAAGGCCATGCATGAGATTCGCCCTTGAAAAGTGAGATCTAGGCCAAAGGTGGCTTTCCACAGAGCCAAGGGGATCTCAGCCAGGATATCACATGATTTTATTCCGAAAGACTTGGCAGCCATAGTTGAGAGTCTTAAGACACATGGACCTCACATTGTAGACCTGAATGGGCCTGGCTTCATGTGACCTTTTGGCCACCCTTTGGGAAGCCTTGCCTCTGAGTGTTCTCCAGAGCTTTCATTGAAATGACCTTCCTCACCATTTAATGGTTAATGAATGAATTGAAACCCACAGTGCCTCCAACTTCATCCTTGAAAATTGGCTAGATAAAAACCATGAAATTTTTGAAATTCCCATGACTAGGTGTCACTGGAGAACCTTTGGATGTCCTCTTGCTGATCATGAGTATAGAAGGCATTGTCTTTATTGACTGGGTTTCATGAAAATGGTGTGTAACAGAGATTCCAGTAAGTTGGAGCCTGCTGAGTAGTGTTCCTAGAGGCATGGTGGGCAGGTGTGTGATAAAATATCTCTGGTGTGGCCATGTTTATCTGCCATTGGCTTCCAAATAGCTTGTGAATGACATTTTGCAGCCAGTAGACCCTTATATGTAAAAGCATCTTGTTATATGGAGAGGTTTCAGGGCAATGTTCACGATCAGGTTGCTATAGTCAATGGGGCAAGCTATGTGGGATAGAAGCCTGGTTGGTGCATTCTCCTACAAAACCCGACCCACCACAACTGACAGAACTCCCTACAGCACTGTGTCCCAGTTGAACTCCTTCTATTTCATGAAGCAAATACCAAACTCCCAGTGCAACAGCAAGAAACACCACAAAAAGTGGAGGATGACCAAATGGCTTCACAGTCCACATGGGGAGACACTTAGCCCCGGTGGCCACAGTTTACCTACAAAGAGAAAATTCAGCACTGCTTCCTCATGTTCATTGGAAAATAAGAAACCATGTCATCCATGTCACATAGATGCAGACCCTGCTTTTATGGTCTCACTACAAAGGAAGCTAATGCTCCTGACAACAAAATATATTTCAAGTGCCCAACCTCAGAGGCAGTTTCTCCACATGTTATGCCGGCAGAGCTTCATGTTTGTGGAGTGTTTACACTGTCCCTTACTTTTGGAAACTCCTCTACCACCTGCAAATTTGTGAACTCCTGAGCATTTTCCATTCCATTTATGTATTCACAGATTTTCAAACTCTTCTCCTCTTATTGTGTCTTACATGGGGCAAATGTAATGCCAAGGCATTGTTCTGAATGAGAGTGGGAAGATTTTTGTGTAGTACATATTTGCTTACACATTGGATACATTTTCCAATTTTCCATTTGAAATACTGAATCCCTGACACTAACAAATTCCCTTCTAGACTTTTACGTGTAATCCTAATATGATAGAGAAAAATAACCCAAACAAAATAGAAATACAAGAGGTTCACAGGAGGCATGGTGTATAGTTGGACTTGCCTTTCGTATGATAAATGGTAGGTGTTATAAATCTAGCCAATTTTAATTGAAATAGTTCTCCATGTGTTTTAAAAGTTAACAAATATGTGAATAATTGTCTCCCTTTCTCTGTACCCTATTCAGCACATGTATTTTTTTATGCACATATAGAATTCTACCTGGTATCACACGTACATTTTGTGAGGTGGCTGACTTGGCAGATACAATTTGTGAGAAGGGATCACTCCTACTAAACGCTGTTGGAACTGAAAATTCAACATATGGGTCAGCTTTCTAGTTGAACAACATAAATCGATGTTCAGTAAAATGATTATTTTTGGATCTGTGGATGATATATATTTCATGGTGAATTTCAATTGGCATACATAATGCTACTTTTTAATGTTTGTGTGTGTGTATGTGTATGTGTATATATATATATATATATATATATATATATATATATATATATTCACTCTCCAGATTTTTCAAAATATGAAATTTATTTGTCTAATTATACACTCCCTAAATTCATTCATATTCATATATGTGGATTTATAATCAACTTTTCACAAGTTTATTTTCAGAAATATTCATCAACCTGAAATACAGATTCGTTTCCTAGTACTGAAAACTAACTTCAGGGGATCATATAATGGCGACGAAACGAGTGCATCAACCCCATGTACAGCGTCACTGTGCAGGAGAATGACGAGTTAGAACGGCTAAAACCTATCTTTTTAGGAATTTCCAGGAAAATTGGGGTGCTCCAAAATCTAGTGGAAGTATTTCCATCTCACGAGGATCAGCGACGGGGCTCAAACGTGAGTGATTTGTCCGCACGGAGTGTCATGCTGCTTATTCAGCAAATCGCCCTGCTGCTAGAGTCTGCGGCACATGCTGAGAAACAACGAGATACCAACACAAATATTCAGCAGTGTGGATTCTGTGGGCTCCTGCCAGCTGTGAAATCACTGGGCTCATTGCTGAATTCTGGGTTTGAGACGGGGGAAGGAAGCGGTCCAATTAAGTTTTCCACACCGGTCAGACCACAGAGAAAGCCAGGGGCCACCATCTTGGAGATCTGATGTCACCATTCCTGTTTTCGACTGATCGCAGCTCATTCAGCTATAGAACAGGTAATCTCAGGCTGCCATTCGCCTGTGTCTCGCAGACAAATTACTCAGGCCTGCTCCTATCAGAACATACAACAAGCCCAGAGCGGCCGAATTCTGGCTCCTGGAACTGATCAGGCCCAGGGTTAAAGAGCCCGTAGAAACAGCTTCGCGGTCCAGGTCTTACTGAATACTGTGGAGGTAAATACCTACCGAGCCTTCATAGGCAGTGGCAACAGGATTGAGACGGGGCTTGTGAGGGCCGGTCAGGACTCACCCGTTGCTTTGGTCACCCGGCAAAGGGAACGAAATGCTGCCATTCACATGGGATACCAACATGGTAGAGATCTGATGTCATCACAAAGCGGCGGAGGAGATAACTTCATCGATACCAGCGGTGACAGAAACAGTTGGTCTCCTCGTAAAGAAAGTGAGTCACAAACACCCGAGTCTCTCACTTTGTCATCAAGCCAGAGGTGCAGAGCAGAGCCGCAGCCCACGCCCGGCACAGGCCCAGGGACCCGTAGGCGTTGTAGTCACGTCATCCCAATTGGAGTAGGGACAGAGCACAGCCGGTGCCTCTGCCCGGAACAGGCCCATCGACTCACAGGCGTGGTAGACACGGCACCCCAATTGGAGTAGTGGCAGAGCAGAGCCTTCTCCCACGCCCAGTACAAGCCCAGCGGCCCACTGGTGTGGTTGTCAGGTCACTCCAAAAGGAGTAGGGGCAGAACAGAGCCAGTGCCCGTTCTCCGAACAGGCCCAGAGACCCGCCGGCGAGGTAGTCACGTCACCGCAATTGGAGTAGGGGCAGAGCAGAGCCTTCGCCCGTGCCCGGAACCGGCCCAGCGACCTGCTGGCATGCTAGTCACTACACCCCATTTGGAGTAGAGGCAGAGCAGATCCGCCCCCTGTGCCCGCAAAATGGGCAGACCTGCGACCGTTCAGCGAACAGGCCCACTGGCCTGCCGGCATGGTAGACACGTCATCCCAATTGGAGTAGAGGCAGAACAGAGCCGCCTCCTGCGTCTGGAACAGGCCCAGCAACCTGCCAGCATGGTAGATACGTCATACCAATTGGAGTAAGGACAGAGTAGAGCCACTGGCCGCTCCTACAAGATAGGTAGACCTGCAACCGACCAGCAGAACAGGACTAGCAGCCCGTCAGCGTGGTAGATAGATCCCCACAATTGGGGGAGCAGCACAGCCGCCCCCCGCTTCTGCAAGGGAGACTTTTCAACCATACAAGAGCAATATAAATATATAGAGGTAAAATTTCAAAAACACAACAGTGTCACCAAGCAGAGAGAAATGTGAGCAGTATGAAAAGACAAGGAAAGAAAGGACCACAAGCAATGCAGGTGAACACAACTTTAGAAGAGGTAATAGCTGCATCACATGGAATGTCAGATAAAGAATTCAGGATACACATGCTTCAGGTGATTTGGAGTCTCAAGGAAGACATTAGACAACAAAATCAGACAATGAAAGATCACTTCAACAATGAATTACATAAACAAATCCAAGAAGCAAAAGATCAACTATACAGGGAGATAGAGGTTGTGAAAACAAACAAACAGAAATCCTAGAATTGCAGGAAGCAATAAACCAACTTAGAAACTCAATTGAGAATACTACCAGCAGAGTAGAACACTTAGAACATAGAACATCAGACAATGAAGACAAAGTATTTCAACTTGAAAAGAACATAGACAGCTCAGCAAGACTGTTCAGAAACCATGAGCAGAATATCCAAGAAATATGGGATAACGTAAAGAGACCAAACTTAACAATCATTGGGATACAGGAAGGTATAGAGTTCCAAACCAAAGGAATGAGCAACCTATTCAATAAAATAATACGAGAAAACTTCCCAGACTTGATAAATGAAACAGAATCCCAAGTCCTAGAAGCCTACAGGACGCCGAATGTGCAAAATCATAAGAGATCCACACCCAGACACATTATAATGAAGATGCCCAACATACAGAAAAAGGAGAGAATTTTAAAAGCTACAAGAGAAAGGAAGCAGATTACATTTAGGGGTAAACCAATCAGGATAACAGCTGATCTTTCAAAACAGACTCTGAAAGCTAGAAGATCCAGGAATAACATATTTCAAACACTGAAAGAAAATGGGTTCCAACCAAGAATTGTGTATCCAGCGAAATTAAGCTTCAGGATGGAAGATGAAATTAAAACCTTCCACGATAAACAAAAGTGAAAAGAATTTGCAGTGAGAAAACTATCTCTTCAAAATATCCTCGGCAAAACATTGCAGGAAGAGAAAATGGAAAATAAAATTGAAAACCAACAATGGAAGGTAGGACATTAAAGGGGGGAAATAATCAAAGAGGAAAACAAACCATGTTTAGTTACATAAATAAACAAATGTGGCTGGAAGAACAACCCATATATCAATAATAACCCTAAATGTTAATGGCTTAAGCTCACCAATTAAGACACACTGGCTAGTATAATTGATCACAAAACAAGACCCAACAATATGCTGCCTACAGGAGACACATTTGATGGGAAAATGCATACATAGACTGACGGTGAAAGTTTGGGAAAAAACATATCACACATATGGACTTTGGAAACAAGCAGGAGAGTCCATTCTCATATCAAATAAAATAGATTTCAAGCCAAAGTTAATCAAAAGGGATAAAGAGAGACACTACATACTGCTCAAGGGAACCATACACCAACAAGACACAACAATCATAAATATATATGCCCCAAACAATGGTGCAGCTATGTTCATTAAACAAACTCTTCTCAAGTTCAAGAGTCTAATAGACCACAATACAAAAATCATTGGAGACTTCAACACACCTCTCTCACCACTAGACAGATCTTCCAAACAAAAGTTGAATAAGGAAACTATAGAACTCAATAACACAATTAATAACCTAGACTTATTTGACATATGTAAAATATAACACCCAACATCAAGCAGTTATATTTTTCCTCAGCAGCACATGGATCCTTCTAAAAAATAGATAATATATTATGTCACAGGGCAACTCTTAGACAATATAAAGGAGTACAGATAATACCATGCATCTTATCTGATCATAATGGAATGAAACTAAAAATCAATGATAAAAGAAGGAAGGAAAAATCATGCATCACTTGGAGAATGAACAATAGGTTACTGAGTGATCAATGGGTTATAGAAGACATCAAGGAAAAAATTAAAAAATTCTTAGAGATAAATGAAAAAGCAGACACAACATATCGGAATCTATGGGACACATTGAAAGCAGCTCTAAGAGGAAAATTTATTGCTTGGAGATAATTCCTTAAAAAAAGAAAAAACCAACAAATAAATGATCTCATACTTCATCTCAAAATGCTAGAAAAAGAAGACAAAAGCAACAGCAAAAGAAGTAGATGGAAAGAAATCATTAAAATCAAAGCTGAAGTTAATGAAATTGAAACAAAAGAAACAATTAAAAAAACTGACAAAACTAGTAGTTGGTTCTTTGAAAAAATAAATAAAATCGACAGACCCTTAGCCATGCTAATGAAGAGAAGAAGAGAGAGAACTCAAATTACTAGCATAAGGGATTAAAAAAGGAAATATCGCAACAGATATTTCAGAAATACAGAAGATAATCAGAAAGTAATTTGAATCCTTATACTCCAATAAAATAGAAGATAGTGAAGGCATCGATAAATTTATTAAGTCATATGATCTGCCCATATTGAGTCAGGAGGATATAGACAACTTAAACAGACCAATATCAATTGAGGAAATAGAAGAAACCAACAAAAGACTACCAAATTAGAAAAGCCCAGGACCGTATGGGTATACAGCAGAGTTTTACAAAACCTTTAAATTGGAACTAATACCAAAATTTTTCAAGATATTTCAGAAAATAGAAAAAGAGGGAGATCTTCCAAATTCATTCTACGAGGCCAACATCACCCTTATTCTTACACCAGACAAAGACACTTCAAAGAAAGAAAACTACAGACCAATATCTCTAATGAACCTACATGAAAAAATCCTCAATAAAATTCTGGCGAATTGGATACAAAAACATATCAAAAAATTGTGAATCCTGATCAAGTAGGATTCATCTGTGTGATGCAAGGCTGGTTCAATATACGAGAATCAATAAATGTTATTCACCACATCAATAGACTTAAAAATAAGAACCATATGATCATCTCAATAGATGCATAAAAAGCATTTGACAAAGTACAGCATTCCTTTATGTTCAACACTCTAGAAAAACTAGTGATAAGAGGGACATACCTCAATATTGTAAAAGCAATCTATGCTAAGCTTCAGGCTAGCATCATTCTGAATGGAGTAAAATTTAAGTCATTCTCTCTAAATTCTGGAACAAGACAGGGATGCCCTCTCTCACCACTTCTGTTCAACATAGTTCTCAAAACACTGGCCAGAGCAATTAGACATATGAAAGAAATAAAAGGCATAAAAACAGCAAAAGAAGAACTTAAATTATCTCTATTGCAGATCACATGATTCTACATCTAGCCGTCCCAAAAGGGTCTACAAAGAAACTAATGGAACTAATAAATGAATTCAGCAAAGTGGCAGGACATAAAATCAACACGCATAAATCAAAGGCATTCCTGTATATCAGCGACAAATCCTCTGAAATGGAAATGAGGACAACAACTCCATGCACAATATCCTAAAAGAAAAATAATAATAATTAGGAATCAACCAAACAAAAGATGTGAAAGTCTTATACAATGGAAACTACAGAACCCTAAAGAGAGAAATAGAAGAAGATCTTAGAAGATGTAAAAATATATCCTGTTCATGGATAGGCAGAACTAACATCATCAAAACGGCGATATTACCAAAAGTTCTCTATAGGTTTAATGCAATGCCAATCAAAATCCAAACGGCATTTCTTGTAGAAATAGAGAAAGCAATCATGAAATTCATATGGAAAAATAAAAGACCCAGAATAGCAAAAACAATGCTAAGCAGGAAGTGTGAATCAGGCGGTATAGCGATACCAGACTTCAAACTATACTATAGAGCAATATTAACAAAAATAGCATGTTACTGGTACCAAAACAGGCGGGTGGACCAATGGTACAGAATAGAGGACACAGAAACCAAGCCAGAAAACTAAAGTATCTTATATTTGATGGAGGGGCTAAAAGCATGCAATGGAGAAAGATAGCATCTTCAACAAATGGTGCTAGGAAAACTGGAAATCCATATGCCACAAAATGAAACTGAATCCCTTTCTCTTGCCATGCACAAAAGTTAACTCAAAATGGATCAAGGAGCTTGATATCAAATCAGAGACATGGCATCTGATAGAAGAAAAAGTTGGCTACGATCTACATACTGTGGGGTCGGGCTCCAAATTCCTCAATAGGACACCCATAGCACAAGAGTTAATAACTAGAATCAACAAATGGGACTTACTCAAACTAAAAAGTTTTTTTTTTCTCAGCAAAAGGAACAATAAGAGAGGTAAATAGGGAGCCTAAATCCTGGGAACAAATGTTTACTCCTCACACTTCAGATAGAGCCCTAATATTCAGAGTATACAGAAATTAGACAATAAGATAACAAATAACCCAATAAACAAATCGGCCAAGGACCAGAACAGACACTTCTCAGAAAAGGAAATACAATCAATCAACAAGTACATGAAAAAATGCTCACCATCTCCAGCAGTCAGAGAAATGCAAATCAAAACCACCATAAGATACGATCTCACTCCAGTAAGATTGGCAGCCATTATGAAGTCAAACAACAACAAGTGCTGGTGAGGATGTGGAGAAACAGGTACACTTGTACATTATTGGAGGCACTGCAAATTGGGGCAGCCAATTTTTAAAGCAGTATGGAGATTTCTTGGAAAGCTGGGAATGGAACTACCATTTGACCCAGCTCTTCCAATTCTCGGTCTATTCCCTAAAGACCTTAAAAGAGCATGCTACAGGGACACTGCTACATCAATGTTCATAGCAGCACAATTCACAATAGCAAGACTGTGGAACCAACATATATGCCTTTCACTAGAAGAATGGATAAAAAAAATGTGGCATTTATACACAATGGAGTATTACTCAGCATTAAAAAATGACAAAATCATAGAATTTGCAGGAAAATAGATTGCATTAGAGCAGATTATGCTAAGTGAAGCTAGCCAATCCCTAAAAAACAAATGCCAAATGCCTTCTTTGATATAAAGAGAGTAACTAAGAACAGAGTAGGGATGAAGAGCATGAGAAGAAGATTAATATTAAATAGGGATGAGAGGTGGAGAGAAAAAGAGAGAGAAGGGAAATTGCATGTAAATGGAAGGAGACCCTCAGGGCTATACAAAATTACATACAAGAGGAAGTGAGGGGAAAGGGAAAAATAATACAAAAAGGGAGAAATTTATTACAGTAGAGGGGGTAGAGAGAGAAGAGGGGAGGAGAGGGGAGGGGAGGTGGGATAGTAGAGGATAGGAAAGGCAGCAGAATACCATAGACACTAGTATGGCAATATGTAAATCAATGGATGTGTAACTGATGTGATTCTGCAATCGGTATACGGGGTAAAAATGGGATTCATAACGCACTTGAATCAAAGTGTGAAATATGATATATCAAGAACTATCTAATGTTTTGGACAACGATTAAAAAATTACAAAAAAAAAAAAAAGAAAACTAACTTCGGTGAATGAGGCACGCGAATCCTAATATTTCTACAGTAACTGACCAAGTTTAACATCAATACAAGTAGATTCCTATGGGACATGATGTGTATTTTTACGTTAAGTTTTATTCAAAACTGGTACATTACTATTTCATCAGTTTATGCACATCATAGGATATATATTTCATAAACAATTTAGCAAAATTTATACTCATTTGTTTCACTTTCAATCACTTCCTGCTTCAAAACACATGTATTCCTCCATATTTCTTGACTGGTCTTTGCATTAGACTTCTTTCCGAACACATTATTTTCGATTTCCATAATCACTTTTGAAGCAAAACTCACAAACTCTTCATGATAAATCAAACAATAATATTACCATAAGATGTATAACTGGTTGTAATGAATGAATGTATATCAATATAAGATTTATTGTATATTTTCAGATATCAATTCAATCCATTATTTAAAGTTGGAACCCGTTATATTATTTATTCACAGAATGGTCTATTCATGCTTTATCTCTATATTCATAGACACAGGGTACACCTCTTTTGTACCCCCAATACTAATTTTACGTCTTCAATATATTGCTCCCAGAAATGGTGGTAGAAATACTCATGTCACCTGATCTACATATACGTTTTATCACAGCAATAATTCTGGACAAAAAAATGTAAAGGTCACACTTATGATTGTAGCAAAGCCTAAATGGAAAGAGAACATGGATTACTAAAATCATCCATGTCCAGGTTGCCTAATGCTCTCAAATGTCAATCCTATTGGTTACTACATAATTGTTCTTCCTAAGATTATATATTCAAACTCAACCATGGTGAAAATGTCTAATCCTATCACTCACTTAATACTTTGCCTGATTTCATAATGTCTCTATTGATATCAGTTTTTCTACATATTTTCCCAATTTCATTATAATGACTGACTCTTCATATGTCCTGACATTTACATTCACTCTCTAACTGAAACCCTATTGCTAAAGAATTTTCAGTCCAAATCCTACACTCACTCTTCTTCCTAAACCTACCAACAATCTTCCTAATCCTACCGACTATCCCTTTTGACTGGATGTTCTCTTCTACATTCAGTCATCCAAGGTACAAGGTCCTATGCCATTGTATATCGAATTATCTGAGACATCTTTGCAGAACATAATTCAAAACTAAGTATCCCAATCAAGGGCCCAATGCCCTTCTGAGCTTCAAATCATTCCTAGATTTCTTTTTTCATACTTATATTTCACCTCGATATTCTTGTAAATATTGCAGTTTCCCAATACCATTATTTATTGCACAGAATGATTCCTAACCCAAATAGAACCTGTTATTAACATTAAACATACACTGCTCTGTCAATCTCATTTTACAGAAAAGCAGGGACAGAGTCGTTCTTACAGTACAGGAAAGTAGGGGACATTCCACCTGCTGAGAACCTCAAAGGTCCATTCAGAAATGAAACCTGGAGAAGATGTAGGCAGGTATGAAGGACCTGAGAGAGCAAAAGCCATCTTCCATGGCAAACAACCTGGTCAGGATGAAGGGATGTGTCTGAATCAGCCTCTCTCTTCTTATTGTAGAGAAGATGGACCAAACCAGGCCTGTGTGGAGAGCTGTTCCTGGGTGCCGATGGTTGATATACCATTCTACCTTGTGAAAGTGTCACAGGAAGTAGGGGCAGCCTCCATCTCATGGGACACTTGGAAGCAACTGTTAGGCCAAAGTGGTTGCCAAGGCAGTGACCTCATTCAGTTCCAAAGAAAGTGACATACCTCATTTCCTTGGTGATGGAACTCTCTGAACTTGGTATCCAAGGAGCCAGGCACCCCGAGGCAGCCCCAGTCCCAGTGGGCTCACTTGTTTGGATTTACCAAGGACCGAGTCATTCTTTCTTGGTACCTACTTATGTGAGGATGGCAAAACGCCAGGAGAGCTCTGAAGAGGGACCTTTCCACAGAAAGCAGGTAGTGGCTCACCCCTTTTTCCTGAAAACTTCACAGAGTTGGCCAAGGAAACCAGATCTGAGAGAGGACAGGCCATGTTCTGAGAATAGGTAGGAAATTTGGTTTGTTTGGTTTGGAGTGGATTGTTTCTAGTAAGTCGTTTGACCAGGCGAGTGTTTCTGTGTCTGTGTATCCCACTGTGTCCGTTTTTGCAGACATTAGAAAAGAGAATGCATTAATGGATGCGTCCAGTCTAGTATAAATCTTCTCATAATTCATCCTGCCCAATTTATGAATGGACTGCAGCTTGTCTTATCGAGAGGCAACACCTTCTATCTTGCTAAGTTCCTGTTTTCTTCCTGAATTCTGGCCACTCTCCAGAATAGGCTCATGGTTTTGTTTCCAAGATATGTACCACTCCAAGCTCTGTGACATGGCCATGTACTGGATAGCTGAAGAGAATGGCCAGGATTTCAGAAAACTCAGGTATCAGTGTGAAAAGGAAGTCTCAGTGGAGAAACCCTGCTTTGGGCCTTTTGCTTACCTATTGTTCTGTTGCACTGAATGTCAGGAAAGTCTTTGGCCCAGGCCACCCCTTTGTGAAGCCTGAAGAAAAGAGTTATCAAATGGAAATGAATGGGCATCACCTGTGGCTCTTTGCTTAATTGCTTTGGAAAGGGATGTGGCTGAATTAGCCTCTTGGCCTTGTGTGTGGCTGTGACTTACATTCTCAACACCTGATGGATCTAAAAAATGATCCCATGTGTGCATCCAAAACCATAATGTCAAAAAGATCAGTCATTGTGGATGAAGTCTCTTGCCTTCCTCTGTTAGGTTCCTGACCTCTGTCAAGTGAGAAAATGGATTCTTTGGGTCAAATGAGTTCTTGAAAGCCCTGCAGAGGTGCTTGGGGTTTCGCATGACTCCAAATCACATAAAGAATCTATACCTGAAAATCAGTAGGCCTCAAATTGGAGAAACAGAGAATTACTAATGGTAGGCTTATTTGATCACTCCTGGTTCACAGGAAGGGTGTCCAGGCCACCCTGACTTTAGGCAAATGAGGAGCAAGTGAGCTTATTTTGGACACTGTCTTGGGCTTCACCCCTCATGGAAATCTTCAGCCAGACATTACGATGAATGACAAGATGTAAGAAGATGAGGGCCATGTGAGAGTGTTTTTGTTTTAATTTTGGTCATTTGTGTGGCGGTTCGAAGAAATGACTGGGTCCACCTGGGCTTGAACTCTGGTGTGATTCCCCTTAGAGACTGAGTTGTGGAACTGACCTCAAAGAAGTATTGCCATGAATTTTGTTGGGATTTTAGGAGGCCACACATGAGAGTCACCCTTGGAACTAAGATCTAGGCCCAGGGTTGCTTTCCACAGAACACTAGGAATCTCTGCCAGGATATCACATGATTTTATTCTGAAAAACTTCGCAGCAATATTTGAGAGTCAAAACACACATGACCTCACATTGTAGACTTCAATGGGCCTGGCTTAATGTGACCTTTTGGCCACTCTCTGGGAAGCCTTGCCTGTGAGAGTTCTCCTGAGCTCTCATTGAAATGAGCTTCCTCAACATTTAATGGTTCCTGAAAGAATTGAAACCCACAGTGCCTCCAACTTCATCCGTGAAAAATGGCTAGATAAATACCATGAAATTTTTGAAATTCCCATGACCAGGTGGCACGGGAGAACCTTTGGATGTCCTGTTGCTGATCATGAGTTTACCAGCCAGTGCCTTGATTGACTGGGTTTCATGAAAATGGTGTAGAACAGAAATGCCAGTAAGTTGGAGCCTGCTGAGTAGTGGGTCTAGAGCAGTGGTGGGCACGTGTGTAATAAAACATCAGTGGTAGGGCCATGAGGATTTACGATTGGATTCCAAATGGCTTGTGACTGACATGGTGCAGCTAGCAGACCCTTATATGTAAAGTCATCTGGTTATATGGAGAGTTTTCAGGGTAATGTTCAGAATCAGGTTAATATCGACAAGGGAGCAATGGGGCAAGCAATGAGCGATAGAAGCCTGGTTGGTGCATTCTCCTATAGACACTGATGCACCACACGTGACAGAACTCCCTCCAGCACTGTGTCCCAGTTGAACTCCTTGTATTTTGTGAAGCAAATACCAAACTCCCAGTGCAGCAGCAAAAACACCACAAAATTGGAGGATGACCAAATGTCTTCACAGTCCACACGGGGAGACACTTAGTCCCCAGTGGCCATACTTTACCTACAAAGAGAGGATTCACCAGTGCTGTGTCATGTTCATTGGAAAATAAGAAACCATGTCCTCCTGGTCACATAGATGCAGACCCAGCTTTGATGGTCTCACTACAAAGGAAGCCAAATCTCCTGAAAACAACACATACTTCATGTGCCCAACCTCAGAGGCAGTTTCTCACAAAGTTTTTAGGCCAGCAGAGCTCAATGTTTGTGGAGTGTTTACCCTGTCCCTTACTTTTGAAAACTCCTCTGCCACCTCCAAGCTTGTGAACTCCTGAGCATTTTCCATTCCAGATATATATTCACTGATTTTCTAACTCTTCTCATCTAATTGTGTCTTACTTGGGGCGAAGGTAATGTCAAGGCATTGTTCTGGATGAGAGTGGGAGAATATTTTTGCAGCACATATTTGCATACACACTGGGTTCATTTTCCATATTTCCTTTTGAAATACTGAATCCCTGACACTAACCCATACCTACTAGACTCAGACTACTCATCCTAATAAAATGGAGGAAAAAAACCCAAACCGAATAGAAATACAAGAAGTTCAGAGGAGGCATGTTGGATAGTTGGACTTGCCTTTTGCATTATATAAGGTAGGAGTTATAAATCTAGTCAAATTTTAACTGAAATACTCTCCATGTGTTTTTAAAGTAAACAAATATGTGAATTCTTTTTTCCATTTCTCTCTAGCCTATTCACACATGTATATTTATATGCACATATAGAATCCTACCAGGTATCACAAGTACATTTTTGTGAGGTGGCTGACTTGGCAGATACAAATTGAGAGAAGACATCACTCCTCCTAAAGACTGTTGGAACTGAAAATTCAACCTATAGGGGAGCTTCCTAGTAGAACAACATTATACACAAATTTAGGTTCAGTAAAATAAATACTTTTGCATCTGTGGATGATAAATATTTAACGGTGAAATTCGATTGGCATATATATTGCTACTTCTTTATGTATGTGTGGTTATTTTGTGTGTGTGTATGTGTGTTTGTTTATATATAAACACTCTCCAGATTTTTCAAAATATGAAATATATGTGTATTATTTACACTCTCTAAATTCTTTCATGTTCATGTATGTGGATTTATAATCAACTTTCACAATATTATTCTCAGAAATATTCATCTACCTGAAATACATATTTGTTTCCTAGTAATGAAAATTAACTTCAGGGAATGGTGCATACAAATCCTAATAATTCTACAGTAACAAACCCAGTCTAACATCAATACAAGTAGATTCCTATGGGACATGATATGTAATTTGACGTTCATTTGTATTCACCACTGGTACATTATTATTTCTTCAATTTTTGCACATCATAGGATATACATTTAATCCACAAGTTCTCAAATTTATAGGAATCTGTTTCAACATTAATGACTTCCTGCTTCAGAACATATGTATTGTCAGGGTGTCTTGTCTTGTCTTTTCATGAGTCTTCTTTCCAACCACATTATTTTCGATTTCCATAATCACTTTTGAAGCAAAACTCACACACTCTTCATGATAAACCAAAACACTAATATTACCATTAGATGTATAACTGGTTGGAATGAATTAATGTATATCAATATAAGGTTTATTGTATATTTTTAGATATCAATTCAATCCATTTTTTAAAGTTGTAACCAGTTATATTATTTATTCACAGTATGGTCTATTCATGCTTTATCTCTATATTTATAGACACAGGGTACACCTCTTTGTACCCCCAATACTAATTTTACGTCTTCAATATATTGCTCCCAGAAATGGTGGTAGAAATACTCATGTCACCTGATCTACATATACATTTTATCACAGTAATATTCTGGACAAAAAATGTAAAGGTCACACTTATGATTGTACCAAAGCCTAAATGGAAAGAGAACATGGATTACTAAAATCATCCATGTCCAGGTTGCCTAATGCTCTCAAATGTCAATCCTATTGGTTACTACATAATTGTTCTTCCTAAGATTATATATTCAAACTCAACTCTGGTGAAAATGTCTAATCCTTTCATTCACTTAATACTTTGCCTGATTTCATAATGTCTCTATTGATATCAGCTTTTCTACATATTTTCCCCAGTTCATCATAGTGACTGACTCTTCATATGTGCTGACATTTACATTCACTCTCTAACGAAACCCTATTGCTAAAGAATTTTCAGTCCAAATCCTATACTCACTCTTCTTCCTAAACCTACCGACTATCTTCCTAATCTTACTGACTATCCCTTTTTGACTGAATGTTCTCTTCTACATTCAATCATCCAAGGTACAAGGTCGTATGCCATTGTATTTCAAATTATCTGAGACATCTTTGCAGAACATAATTCAAAGCTAGTTATCCCAATCAAGGGCCCAATGACTTCTGGGCTTCATTCGTACCTAGATTTCTGTTTTCATACTTGTATTTCACCTCTATATTATTAGAATTATCACAGCTTCCAATACCATTATTCATCCAGCAGAATGACTCCTAAACCAATTCAAACATGATATTAACCATAACCATACACTGTTCCCTCAATCTAACTTTACAGAAGAGAAGAGACAGAGTTGGCCTTACAATACAGGAATGTAGGGGATCTTCCACCTGCTGAGAAACTCAAAGATCCATGCAGAAATGATCTTTGGAGAACATGTAGGGAGCTATGAAGGACCTGAGAAAGCAAAAGTCAATTTCCATGGCAAACAACCAGGTCAGCATGAAGGGTTGTGTCTGAATCAGCCTCTCTCTTCCTAATGTAGAGAAGATGCACCAAACCAGGCCTGTGTCAAGAGCTGTTCCCGGGTGCCTATGGTTGATATACCATTCTAACTTGTGAAAGTGTCACAGGAAGTAGGGGCAGCCTCCATCTCATGGGACCTTTGGAAACAACTGTTAGGACAAAGTGGTTCCAAAGCTGTGACCTCTTTCAATTCCTGAAAGAAGTGACCTCACCTCACTTCCTTGGTGATGGAACTCTCTGATCTTGGGATCCAGGAATTCAGGAACAAAAGACAGTCCCAGTTCCAGTCCCAGTGGTCTCATTTGTTTGGATTCACCAAGGACAGAGTCAGTGTTTCTTGGTACCTACTGTTGTGAGGATGGCCAAATTGCAGGAAATCTCTGAAGAGGGGCCTTTCATGAGAAAGCAGGTAGTGGCTCACAGCTGGCTCCTGACAATTTCATAGAGTTGGCCAAGGAGTCCAAATCTGAGACAGAAGTGGCCATTTCGGGGGAACATAGTATGGCCCATAAGTCAGAGGTCACTCCCGATAGTCACAGACCTACTTGGTGGAAGGAGGTGCCATTGTGGGTGTGGATGTGTTTTTGTGGTTTTGTTTCATGTTCTGAGAATAGGCAGGGAACACGGTTTGTTTGGTTTGGAGTGAAGTGTTTCTAGTAAGTTGATTGGCAAGGCGAGTGTTTCTGTGTCTGCGTATCCCACTGTTATCCGTGGTTGTAGACATTAGAAAAGATATTGGATTAATGGATGTGTTCTGTCTAGTAGAAAGCTTCCCAGAATTCATCCTGCACAATTTATGAATGGACTGTGGCTTGCTGTATCAATGGGCTACACCTGGTATCTTCCTAAGTTCCTGTTTTCTTCCTGAATTCTGGCCACTCTCCAGAATTGGCTCATGATATTTTGTGCAAGATATATACCACCTCCAAGCTCTGTGACATGGCCATGTACTGGATAGCTGAAGGGAATGGCGAGCATTGCAGAAAACTCAGAAATCACTGTGACCATTAAAGTCTCAGAGGAGAAACCCTGCTTTGGGCCTTTTGGTTACCTATTGTTCTGTTGCCCTGAATGTCAGGAAGGTCTTTGCCTTAGGCCACCCCTTTGTGAAGAAAACAGTTTTCAAATGGAAATGAATAGGCATCACCTGTGGCTCTTTACTTAATTACTTTGAAAAGGATGTGTCTCATTCAGACCATTGGCCCTGTGTGAGGCTGTTGCTTAGTTTCTCATCACCTGATGGATCTAAAGAAAGATTCCATGTGTACATCCAAAACCAAAATGCAAAAAGAGCAGTCATTGCGGATAAAGTCTTTCGCCTTCCTCTGTAAGGTTCCTGACCTCCATCAAGTGAAAATAGGGATCCTTTGTGTCCAATGAGTTTCTCAAAGCCCTGCAGATTCTATCCCATAGGTGCTTGGGTTTTCTCATGACTCCAATTCACATAAAGAATCTAAAACCCACAGTCAGTTGTTCTCAAATTGGAGAAGCGGAGCAGTATTAATGGCAGGCCTATTTGATCACTTCTGGTTCACAGGAAGGGTGTACAGGCCACCCTGACTTTATTCAAAATGAGGGGCAAGGAAGATTATTTTTGAGACTGTCTTGGGCAGAGGCCGTTATGGAAACCTCTAGCCAGAATTAATGATGAGTGTCTATATGGAAGAAGATGTGGGTCATGTGGGAGTGTTTTGGTTTTAATTGTGGTCATTTGTGTGGCAGTTGGAAGTGATGACTGGGTCTACCTTGGCTTGAACTCTGGTGTGATTCCCCTTAGAGAGTGAGTTGTGGTACTGACCTCAGAGAAGTATTGCCATGAATTGAGTTGGGATTTTAGGAGGCCACGCATGAGTATCACCCTTGAAAACTGAGATCTAGGCCCAGGTTGGCTTTGCACAGAGCACTGGGAATCTCAGCCAGGGTATCACGTGATTTTATTCTGAAAGACTTGGCAGCCATAGTTGAGAGTCAAAACACACATGGACCTCACATTGTAGACCTCAATGCGCCTAGCTTCATGTGATCATTGGCCACTCTTTGGGAAGTCTTGCTTATGAGAGTTCTCCAGAGCTTTCTTTGAAATGAGCTTCCTCACCATTTAATGGTTCCTAAATGAAGTGAAACCCACATTGCCTTCAACTTCATCCTTGAAAAATGACTAGATAAATACCATGAAATTTTTTTAAAATTTCCATTACAAGGTGGCACCGGTGAACCTTTGGATATCCTGTTGCTGACTATGAGTATTCCAGACAGTGCCTGATGGACTGGGTTTCAAGAAAATGGTGTAGAGCAGAGATGCCAGTAATTTGGAGCCTGCTGAGTAGTGGGCGTAGAGCTGTGGTCGGCAGGTGTGTGATAAATTGTCTGTGGTGCGGCCATGTGAATCTTCCATTGGCTTCCAAATTGCTTGTGACTGACATGGTGCATCGAGCAGACCCTTATATGTAAAGACGAATTGTTATTTGGAGAGGTTTCAAGGCAATGTTCAGAATCAGGTTGCTATGGTCAAGAGGCAAGCTATTTGGGATAGAACCTTGGTGGGTGTATTCTCCTGCAGACCCTGTCTCACCACACGTGAGAAACTCCCTCCACCACTTTGTCCCAGTTAAACTCCTTGTATTTTGTGAAGCAAATACCAAACTCCCAGTGCAGCAGCAAGAAACACCACAAAATGTGGAGGATGACCAAATGGCTTCACAGTCTACATGGGGAGACACTTTGCCCCCAGTGACCACAGTTTACCTACAAAGATTGAATTCAGCACTGCTGACTCATGTTCATTGGAACATAAGAAACCATGTCCTCCAGGTCACATAGATGCAGATCCAGCTTTGATGCTCTTATTACAAAGGAATCTAAAGCTCCTGACAACAACATATATTTCAAGTGCCCAACCTCAGAGGCAGTTTCTGAAGAAGTCTTTAGGCCAGAAGAGCTCCATGTTTGTAGAGTGTTTACCCTGTCCCTTACTTTAGGAAACTACTCTACCACCTCCAAGGTTGTGAAATTTTGAGCATATTAAATTCCAGATATGTATTCTCAGATTTTCTAACTCTTCTTCTCTAATGATGTATTACTTGGGGCAAGGGTAATGTCAAGGCATTGTTCTGGTCGAGAGTGAAATATTTCTCCATGTGTTTTTTTTTCAATTATTTTATTTCATATTATTATTTTATTTTTTTAATTGGTTGTTCAAAACATTACAAAGCTCTTGACATATCATATTTCATAAATTAGATTCAAGTGGGTTATGAACTCCCATTTTTATCCCAAATACGGTTTGCAGAATCACATCGATTACACATCCACATTTTTATAATGCCCTATTAGTAACTGTTGTATTCTGCTAACTTTTCTATCTTCTACTATCGCCCCTCCCCTCCCATCTTCTCTATCTACCCCATCTACTGTAATACATTTATCTCCTTGTTTATTTTCCCATTCCCCTCACAACCTCTTATATGTAATTTTGTGTAACAATGAGGGTCTCCCTCCATTACCATGCAATTTCCTTTATCTCTCTCTTTCCACCCCCACCTCATGTTTCTGTTTAATGTTAATCTTTTCTTCCTGCTCTTCCTCCCTGCTCTGTTGTTAGTTGCTCTCATTATATCAAAGAAGACATTTGGTATTTGTTTTTTAGGGTTTGGCTAGCTTCACTAAGCATAATCTGCTCTAGTGCCATCCATTTGCCTGCAAATTCCATGATTTTGTCATTTTTTAATGCTGTGTAATACTCAATGGTGTATAAATGCCACATTTTTTTATTTTTTATTTTTTATTTTTTATTTTTTTAAATTTTTTTCATCTTTCATACATTTGATTCATGTGAGTTATGCTTTTCCTTTTTTACCCCAAATACAAATTGCAGAATCACATCAGTAATACATTCACAATGTTTACATAATGCCATATTAGTGACTGTTGTATTCTGCTGTCTTTCCTTTCCCCTACTATCCCCCTCCTCTCCCCTCCCATCTTCCTCCTCTACCTCATCTGTTGTTGTTCCATTCTCTCCCCCTCCTTTCCCCTCACAACCTCATATATGTGATTTTGTATAACGATGTGGTTTTCCTTCCATTTCCAGGCAATTTCCCTTCCCTCTCCCTTTCCCTCCCTTCATTCATCTCAGTTTAATGTTAATCTTTTCCTCATGCTCTTTCCCCCTGTTCAGTTCTTAGTTGCTCTCCTTAAATCAAAGAAGACATTTGGCATTTGTTTTTTAAGGATTGGCTAGCTTCACTTAGCATAATCTGCTCTAATGCCATCCATTTCCCTGCAAATTCCATGATTTTGTCACTTTTTAGTGCTGCATAATACTCCATTGTGTATAGATGCCACATTTTTTTATCCACTCATCTATTGAAAGGCATCTAGGTTGGTTCCACAGTCTAGCTATTGTGAATTGTGCTGCAATGATCATTGATGTGGCAGTATCCCTATAGTATGCTCTTTTAAGGTCTTTAGAGAATAGTCCGAGGAGGGCGATAGCTGGGTCAAATGGTGGTTCCATTCCCAGCTTTCCCAGGAATCTCCATACTGCTTTCCATACTGGCTGCACCAATTTGCAGTCCCACCAGCAATGTACACGTGTACCCTTTTCCCCACAACCTTGCCAGCACTTATTGTTGTTTGACTTTCTAATGGCTGCCAGTCTTACTGGAGTGAGATGGTATCTTAGGGTGGTTTTGATTTGCATTTCTCTGACTGCTAGAGATGGTGAGCATTTTTTCATGTACTTATTGATTGATTGTATGTCCTCTACTGAGAAGTGTCTGTTCAGGTCCTTGGCCCATTTGTTGATTGGGTTATTTGTTATCTTATTGTTTAATTTTTTGAGTTCTTTGTATATTCTGGAAATTAGGGCTCTATCTGAAGTGTGGGGAGTAAAGATTTGTTCCCAGGATGTAGGCTCCCTATTTAATTCTCTTATTGTTTCTCTTGCTGAGAAAAAACTTTTTGGTTTAAGTAAGTCCCATTTGTTGATTCTTGTTACTAACTCTTGGGCTATGGGCATCCTATCAAAGAATTTGGAGCCTGACCCCACAATATGTAGATCAGAGCCAACTTTTTCTTCTATCAGGTGCAGGGTCTCTGATTTGATATCACGCTCCTTGATCCATTTTGAGTTAACTTTTGTGCATGGCGAGAGAAAGGGATTCAGTTTTATTTTGTTGCATATGGATTTCCAATTTTCCCAGCACCATTTGTTGAAGATGCTATCCTTCCTCTATTGCATGTTTTTAGCCCCTTTATCAAATATAAGAAAGTTGTAATTTTGTGGATTGGTTTCTGTGTCCTCTATTCTGTACCATTGATCCACCTGCCTGTTTTGGTATCAGTACCACGCTGTTTTTGTTGCTATTGCTCTGTAGTACAGTTTGAACTCTGGTATCTCTATACTTCCAGATTCACACTTCCTGCTTAGAATTGTTTTTGCTATTTTGGGTCTTTTGTTATTCCATTTAAATTTCATGATTGCTTTATCTATTTCTACAAGAAATGCCATTGGAATTTTTATTGGCATCGCATTAAACCTGTAGAGAACTTTGGGAAATATAGCCCTTTTGATAATGTTAGTTCTCCCTATCCATGAACAGGGTACATTTTTCCATCTTCTAAGATCTTCTTCTATCTCTCTCTTTAGGGTTCTATAGTTTTCATTGTATAAATCTTTCACCTCTTTTGTTAGGTTGATTCCCAACTAGGGATAACAGGAACTTACCTCAACTTAGTAAAAGCTATATATGCTAAGACTCAGGCTAACATCATTGTAAATGGAGAAAAACTGAAGGCATTCCCTCTAAAATCTGGAAATAGACAGGGATGCCCTCTCTCACCACTTCTATTCAATTTAGTTCTTGAAATAATAGCCAGAGCAATCAAACAGACAAAAGAAATTAAAGGCATAAAAATAGGAAAAGAAAAACTTAAATTATCGCTATTTGCGGATGACATGATAATATACTTAACAGACCCAAAAGAGTCTACAAAGAAACTGCTAGAGTTAATAAATGAATTCAGCAAAGTGGCAGGATATAAAATCAACACGCATAAATCAAAGGCATCCCTGTATATCAGCAACAAAACTTCTTATATGGAAATGAGAAAAACCATTCCATTCACAATAGCCACATTTTTTTATCCATTCATCTACTGAAGGGCTTCTGGGTTGGTTCCACAGTCTAGCAATTGTGATTGTGCTGCTATGAACATCGATGTGGCAGTGTCCCTGCAATACGCTCTTTTAAGGTCTTCAGGGAATAGTCCGAGAAGGGCAATAGCTGGGTCAAATGGTGGTTCCATTCCCAGCTTTTCTAGGAATCTCGATACTACTTTCCAAATTGGCCGCATCAGTTTGCAGTCCCACTATCAATGTACAAGAGTACCCTTTTCCCCACATCCTCACCAGCACTTGTTTTTGTTTGACTTCATAATGGCTGCCAATCTCACTGGAGTAGGATGGTATCTTAGGGTGGTTTTAATTTGCATTTCTCTGAATGCTAGAGATGGTGAGCATTTTTTCATATACTTACTGATTGATTGTATGTCCTCCTCTGAGAAGTGTCTGGTCAGGTTCTTGGCCCATTTTTTGATTGGGTTATTTGTCATCTTATTGTCTAATTTTTTGAGTTCTTGGTATACTCTGGATATTAGGGCTCTATCTGAAGTATGAAGAGTAAAAATTTGTCCCATGATTTAGGCTCCCTATTTACCTCTCTCATTTTTTATCCTGCTGAGAAAAAACTTTTTAGTTTGAGTAAGTCCCATTTGATGATTCTTGTTATTCACTCTTCTGCAATGGGTGTCCTATTAAGGAATTTGGAGCCCGACCTCACATTATGTAGATCGGAGCCAAGTTTTTCTTCTATCAGATGCAGAGTCTCTGATTTGATATCTAGCTCCTTGATCCACTTTGAGTTAACTTTTGTGCATGGCGAGAGGAGGGGATTCAGTTTCATTTTGTTGCATATGGATTTCCATTTTTCCCAACACCATTTGTTGAAGATGCTATATTTCCTCCATTGCATGCTTTTAGCTCCTTTATCATATAACATAGTTGTAGCTTTGTGGATTAGTCTTTGTGTCCTCTATTCTGTACCATTGTTTCCCCCGCATGTTTTGGTACCAGTGGCATGCTGTTTTTGTTACTATTGCTCTGTAGTTTAGTTTAAAGTCTGGTATCGCTATACCGCCTGATTCACACTTCCTGCTAGATTTGCTTTTGCTATTCTGGGTCTTATATTTTTCCATATGAACTCCATGATTGCTTTATCTATTTCTATAAGAAATGCCTTTGGGATTTTGACTGGCATTGCATTAAACCTATAGAAAACTTTTGGTAATTTCGCCATTTTGATGATGTTAGTTCTGCCTATTCATGAACAGGGTATATTTTTCCATCTTCTAAGATCTTCTTCTACTTCTCTTTTTAGGGTCCTGTAGTTTTCATTGTATAAGTCTTTCACCTTTTTTGTTAGGTTGATTTTCAAGTATTTTATTTTTTTTTTGAGGATATTGTGAATGGAGTGTTTTTCCTCATTTCCGTTTCAGAAGTTTTGTCACTGATATATAGAAATGCCTTTGATTTATGTGTTTTGATTGTATATTCTGCCACTTTGCTGAATTCATTTATTAGTTTTAGTTGTTTTTTTGTAGACCCTTTTGGGTCTTCTATGTATAGAATCATGTCCCCAGCAAATAGTGAAAATTTACTTTCTTATTTTCCTATTTTTATGCCTTTGATTTCTTTCGTCTGTCTAATTGCTCTGGCCAGTGTTTCGAGAACTATATAGAATAGAAGTGGTGATAGAGGGCATCCCTGTCTTGGTCCAGATTTTAGAGGGAATGCCTTTAATTTTTCTCCATTCAGAATGATGCTAGCCTGAGGCTTAGCATAGATAGCTTTTACAATGTCGAGGTAAGTTCCTGTTATCCCTAGTTTTTCTAATGTTTTGAACATAAAGGGATGCTCTTCTTTGTCGAATGATTTTTCTGCATCTATCGAGATGATCATATGGTTCTTATCTTTAAGTCCATTGATGTTGTGAATAACATTTATTGATTTCCGTATATTGAACCGTCCTTGCATCACAGGGATGAATCCTACCTTATCATCGTGCACAAATTTATTGATGTGCCTTTGTATTCGATTCGCCAGAATTTAATTGAGGATTTTTGCATCTTGGTTGGTCAGATATATTGGTCTGCAGTTCTCTTTCTTTGAGGTGTCTTTTTCTGGATTTGGAATTAGTGTGGTGTTGTCCTCAGAGAATGAATTTGGCATAGCTCCCTCTGTTTCTATTTCCTGAAATAACTTGAAAAGTATTGGTATTAATTCTTCTTTAAATGTTTTGTAAAACTCTGCTTTATTGCCATCCGTTCCTGGGCTTTTCTTGGTTGGTAGTCTTTTGATTGCTTCTTCTATTCCATCCATTGATATCGGTCGGTTTAAATTGTGTGTATCCTCCTGACTCAGTCCGGGCAAATCATATGACTTAAGAAATTTACCGATGTCTTCTCTATTTTCTATTTTATTGGAATATAGGTTCTCAAAATAATTTCTAATTGTCTTCTGTATTTCTGTAGCATCTGTTGTGATATTGCCTTTTTCATCCCATATGTTAGTAATTTGAGTTCTCTCTTTTCTTCTCGTCTTTAGCATGGCTAAGGGTCTGTTGATCTTATTTATTTTTTCGAAGAACCAACTTTTAGTTATGTTAATTTTTTCAATAGTTTCTTTTGTTTCAATTTCGTTGATTTCTTCTCTGATTTTAATTATTTCTTGCCTTCTGCTACATTTGCTATTGTTTTGCTCTTCCTTTTCTAGGACTTTGAGATGAAGTGTGAGCTCATTTATTTGTTGGTTTTTTCTTTTTTTCAGGAATGACCTCCAGGTGATGAATTTCCCTCTTAAAACTGCTTTCATTGTGTCCCATAGATTCCGATATGTTGTGTCTGTAATTTCATTTATCTCTAAGAATTTGTTGATTTCCTCTTATATGTCTTCTGTAACCAATTTATCATTCTCTAACATATTGTTCATTTTCGATGTGATGTAGAATTTTCCCTTCCTTCTTTTATCATTGATTTCCAGTTTCATTCCATTATGATCAGATAAAATGCATGGTATTATCTCCACCCCTTTATCTTTACTGAGGGTTGCCCTATGGCATAATATATGGTCTATTTTTGAGAAGGATCCATGTGCTGCTGAGAAAAAAGTACATCCACTTGATGATGGTTGACATATTCTATATATGTCAGTTACATCTTGGTTATTGATTGTGATATTGAGTTCTATACTTTCTTTATTCAACTTTTGTTTGGAGGATATTTCAAATGGTGAGAGATGTGTGTTGAAGTCACCCAAAATTATTGTGTTGTGGTCTATTTGATACTTGAACTTGAGGAGAATTTGTTTTATGAACATTGTAGCACCATTATTTGGTGTGTAAATATTGATAATTGTTATGTCTTGTTGTTGAATGGTTCCTTTTAACAGTATATAATGTCCTTACTTATCCCTTTTGATTAACTTAGTCTTGAAGTCGATTTTATTCAATATGAGGATGTCCGCCCCTGCTTGCTTACGAGGATCGTGTTCATGGTGTATTTTTTCCCAACCTTTCACCTTCATCCTGTGTGTCTTTTCATTTCATTTGTGTCTCCTGGAGGCAACATATTGTTGGATTTGTTTATTTAATCCAAGTTACCAGCCTATGTCGCTTTATTGGAGAGTTTAAGCCATTAACATTTAGAGTTACTATTGATGTATGGTTTGTACTGCCAGCCATGTTTGATTACTTACCTTTTTTTTTAATTTAGTTTGTTTCTCCATGATTAGCTTTCACCCCGCCTCTGTCATTACCAAGGTACTTCTCACTGATGGTTTTGGTTGTTGATTTTCTTTTCTCCCTTGTGTAGTGTTTTGCTCAAGGCGCTTTGCAATGCTGGTTTTCTGGCTGCAAATTCTTTTAGCTTTTGTTTATCATGAAAGATTTTTATTTCGTTGTCGGACCTGAAGCTTAATTTTGCTGGATACAGAATTCTTGGTTGGCATCGATTGTCTTTCAGTGTTTGAAATACGTTTTTCCAGGATCTTCTCGCTTTCAGCGTCTGTGATGAAATATCCGTTGTTAACCTTATTGGTTTACCACTGAATGTAATCTGCCTCCGTTCTCTTGTAGCTTTTATTATTTTCTCTTTGTTCTGTATATTGGATATCTTTATAACAATGTGTCTTGGCATTGGTCTACTTTGATTTTGTGTGCTTGGTGTCCTGTATGCATCTGTAATTTGTATATCCGTTTCCTCTTTTATTTCTGGAAAATTTTCTGTAATTATTTCATTCAGCAGGTTTCTCATTCCCTTGGTTTGAATTTCTGTACCTTCCTCTTTCCCGATGACTCGTAAGTTTGGTTTTTTTTATGTTATCCCATATTTCTTGAATGTTTTTCTCGTGATTTTTTACCAGCCTTTTTGAGTTGGCTAGACTCGTTTCAAGATGATATATTTTGTCTTCATTATCTGACGTTCTGTATTCTACTTGCTCCACTCTGTTAGTGATACTCTCAATTAAGTTCTTAATTTGGTTTAACATTTCCTTCATTTTTAGAATTATTGTTTGATTTTTTTATTATCTCAATCTCCTGATAAAGATGCTTAACTTCTTCTTTTATCTGTTTATGTGATTCATTTTCAATGTTTTGTTTGACTGTTTGGATTTTCTGTCGCGTATCCTCTTTAAGGATCCATTATATCTGTCTAAGGTATTCCTTGAGTTCTTTATATGACCATTTTTCTGATGACTCTAGGTCCTCCTGAATATTTAGGGTGTCCTTCATTGTTTGCACTCCTTTTCTTTCTTGCTTGGTTATGCTGCTCAAGTTACTTCTTTGTCTGTTTGACTGCTGAATTACTGTTTACTCTTATAAATTTATATGATGCTTGGGAGGAAAGATTTTAGAAGGCAAGGGAAGAAGTCACTAAAGAGAATGAGAGTAGGAAGGTAGAATTCAAGGAAGAGGAAAAAAGAAAATGGAACAGAAATGAAAAGACAACAGAAAAAAATAGAAAATAAAGAAAGAAAATGAATTTTTTTAAAAAAATGATAATGATAATATAAAATTAAAATTAAAATTTTAAAAAATAATAACAAAATAAAAAATTAAAAAAATTAAAAACATCTTAAAAAAGTTAAACAGCAACAAAAAATGAAAATGGAAGAAAACAAAAACAAAACACAAACAGAACAAAAAAAACCAAATTAAAATAATAATAATAATAATAAATGCAGTCATAGATTGCAATAAACTTCTTTTCCAGTAGGTGGAGCTGTGCCTACTGGGCCAAGGTTCTCCTCTCAACAGGTGGGAACCAATCACTGTGCAGCAGCTCTTCCTCCCAGACTGGGTGGGTGTCCAATCCTGAGTGCCTAGGGCCTTCTCTTGTGTTTCCTCAAGCCAGGCCGCGCTCACCTATGACACTCACCACAAGTCTGGCTACATGCCAGGTCTGCTGCTCCTAGGAGCCCTGTTTTTATGAACGCCTGGGCACACTCTCCCTGTTTGTCTCCCTCAGACCCTAAGTTTGTAGAGCTTGGGCATGAGAACCCACAGCGAATTTGCTTGCCCTCCGGAAGCCAAACCCCGGAAGCTGGAACAAGAGACCTCAGTTGTCAGCACTGGTGGGAGGGGTGGCCTGGAGGACTGCGCCACGAGTCCCGTGCCACTCCTAATTCCCTCGGTCTGGCTGTTGCGCTCAAGGGACAGCTTGGAGTGGCCCTTAAGTTTTACCCACAAGTTCGCAAATTTATAGAAATTTGTTTCACTTTCAATCACTTCTTGCTTCAGGACACATGTATTTTTCCATGTTTCTTGACAGGTCTTTTCATGAGACTTCTTTCCAAACACATTATTTTCAATTTCCATAATCACTTTTGAAGCAAAACTCACATAAACTTCATGATAAATTATAACTCTGATATTACCATTAGATGTACAACTGGTTGGAATTAATGATTGCATACCAATACAGGATTTCTTATATATTTTCAGATAAAAATTCAATACATTATTTAAAGTGGAACGAGTTATATTATTTATTCACAGTATGGTCTATTCATGCATTATCTCTATATTCATAGATGCAGTGTACACTTCTTTGTACCTCCAATACTAATTTATACCTCTTCAAAATATGGCTCCCTGAAATGGTGGAAGAAATACTCATGTCACCTGATCTACTTATACATTTAATCTCAGAAATATTCGGAATACAAAATGTAAAGGTCACACTTATGTTTGTACCAAAGCCTAAATGGAAACTAAACCTGGATTACTAAAAACATCCATGTTCAGTTTGCCTAATGCTCTCAAATGTCAATACTATGGTGACTACATATTTGTTTCTTCTTAGATTATATATTAAAACTCAACCCTACTGAAAATGTCTAATCCTATTCCTCACTTCATACATTGCCTGATTTAAAAATGGCTCTATTGCTATCTGTTTCCTACATATTTTTCCCAGTTCATCATTTTGACTGACTCTTCACATGTGCTGACATTTACATTCACACTTTAATCGATAACCTATTGCTAATAAACTTTTGTTCCTAATCCTATAATCACTCTTCTTTGTAAACCTACCGACTATCTTCCTAATCCTACCAACTATCCTTTTTTGACTGGATGTTCTCTTCTACATTCAATCATGCAAGGTACAAGGTCTTATGCCATTGTATATTGATTTATCTGAGACCTCTGTGCAGAATGTAATTCAATCCAAAGTATCACAATCAAGGGTCCAATGCCCTTCTGGGCTTCAAATGTTACCTAGATTTATGGTTTCATACTTATATTTCACATATATATTCTTGTAAATATCGCAGTTTCAAATACCATTATTCATTCTGCAGAATGATTCCTAAACCAAATCCAACATGTTATTGACCCTTAACATACACTGTTCCCTCAATCTAACTTTACAGAAGAACAGGGACAGAGTTGGTCTTACAATACAGGAATGTAGGGGATCTTCCACCTGCTGAGAACCTCAAAGGTCCATGCAGACATGATCCCTGGAAAAGAGGTAGGCAGCTTGAAGGACCTGAGAGAGCAAAAGTCATCTTCCAAGGCAAACAACCTTGTCAGGATGAAGGGGTGTTTCTGAATCCGCCACTTTCTTCTTAATGTAGAGAAGATGGACCAAACCAGGCCTGTGTGGAGAGTTGTTCCCGGGTGCCTATGGTTGATATACCATTCTAACTTGTGACAGTGTCACAGGAAGTAGGGGCAGCCTCCATCTCATGGGACCTTTGGAAGCAACTGTTAGGACAAAGTGTTTGCCAAGGCATTGACCTCATTCAGTTCCAGAAGGAAGTGGCCTACCTTACTTCTTTGGTGATGGATCTCTCTGAACTTGGGATCCAGGAAGCCAGGCACCCAGAGCCAGTCCCAATCCCAGTCTTAGTGGGCTCACTTGTTTAGTTTTACCAATGACAGATTCTGTCTTTCTTGGTACCTACTGATGTGAGGATGGCCAAATGCCAGGAGAGCTCTGAAGACGGGCCTTTCCTTAGTAAATAGGTAGTGGCTCACCGCTGGCTCCTAACAACTTCTCAGAGTTGGCCAAGGAGACCAGATCTGACACAGTACAGGCCTTTTCGGGGGAACATAGTATGGCCCACCAGTCAGAGGACACTCGGGATAGTCACAGACCTACTTGGGAAAAGGAGGTGCCTTTATGAATGTGGGTGTGAGTTTGTGGTTTTGTCTCATTTTCTGAGAATAGGTAGGAAACGTGGTATGTCTGGTTTGCAGTGGACTGTTTCTAGATAGTCGTTTTACAAGGCGAGTATTTCTATGTCTGGGTATACCGCTGTGTCCACGGTTGTAGACAATAAAAGAGAGAATGCATCAATGTATGTGTCCTGTCTAGTAGAAAGCTGCCCAGAATTCATCCTTCCCAATTTATGACTGGACTGCAGGTTGCCCTATCAATGGGAAACACCTACTATCTTCCTGAGTTCCAGATTTCTTTCTGAATTCTCGCCAATCTGCAGAATAGTCTCATGGTTTTGTGTCCATGATAGGTACCACCCCAAGCTCTGTCACATGGCCATGTACTGAATAGCTGAAGGAAATGGCGAGCATCTTAGAAAACTCAGATATCAGTGTGACCAGGTAAGTCTCAGTGGAGAAACCATCCTTTGTGCCTTTTGCTTACCTATTTTTCTGTTTCACTGAATGACAGGAAGCTCTTTGCCTCAGGCCACCCCTTTGTGAAGCATGAAGAAATCAGTTTTCATATGGAAATGAATGGGCATCACCCGTGGCTCTTTGCTTAATTGCTTTGAAAGGGATGTGTCTGAATCAGCCTCTTGGCCCTGTGTGAGGCTGTGGCTTAGATTCTCAGCACCTGATGGATGTAAAGAAAGATCCCATGTGTGCATCCAAAAAAAAAAAATGGCAAAATTCAGTCATTGTGGATGATCTCTCTCTCCTTCCTCTATTAGGTAGCAGCCATCCATCAAGTGAGTATAGGGATCCTTTGGGTCAAATGAGTTCTTCAAAGCCATGCAGAGGTGCTTGGGTTTTCTCATGATTCCAATTCACATAAAGAATCGGAACCCCACAATCAGTAGGCCTCAAATTGGAGAAGCAGAGCAGTTGTAATGGCAAGCCTATTTGATCACTCCTGGTTCACAGGAATGGTGTCCATGCCACCCTGACTTTAGGAAATTGAGGGCCAAGGGAGCTTATTTTGGACACTCTCTTGCACTGCACCCCTCATGGAAACCTCCAGCCAGAGGTTATAATGAGGGACAATGTGGAAGAAGATGAGGGCCATGTGGGAATGTTTTGGTTTTAATTTTGGTCATCTGTGTGGCAGATGGAAGAGATAACTGGGTCCACCTGGGCTTGAACTCTGGTGTAATGCTCCTTAGAGACTGAGTTCTAGAACTGACCTCGGAGAAGTATTGCCATGAATTGTGTTGGGATTTTAGGAGGCCATGCTTGAGAGTCGCACTTGGAAACTGAGATCTAGGCCAAGGGTGTCTTTACACAGAGCACTGGGAATCTCAGCCAGGATATCACATGATTTTATTCTGAACAACTGGGAACCCATAGTTGAGAGTCAAAACACACATGGACTTCACATTGTAGACCTCAATGGTCCTGGCTTCATGTGACCTTTTGACCACTATTTGGGATGCCTTGCCTGTGATTGCTCTCCAGAGCTTTCATTGAAATGAGCTTCCTCAACATTTAATGGTTCCTGAATGAATTGAAACCCACAGTGCCTACAACTTCTTCCTTGAATAATGGCTAGATAAATACCATGATATTTTTGAAATTCCCATGACCAGGTGGCACTGGAAAACCTTTGGATGTCCTGATGCTGATCATGAGTATACCAGACAGTGACTTGATTGACAGGGTTTCATGAAAATGGTGTAGAACAGAGATGCCAGTTAGTTGTCACCTGCTAATTATTGGGCCTAGAGCAGTGGTGGGCAGGTGTGTGACAAAACATCTGTGGTGGGGCCTCGTGGATATGCCGTTGGCTTCCAAATGTCTTGTGACTGATTTGGTTACAGCTAACAGACCCAATAGGTAGAGGCATCTTGTTATATGGAGAGGTTTCAGGGAAATGTTCAGAATCAGGTTGCTATGGTCAATGGGGCAAGCTATGTGGGATAGAAGCCTGGTTATTGCATTCTCCTGCACTCCCTCACCCACCACACATGACAGAACTCCCTCCAGCAATGTGTCCCAGTTGAACTCCTTTATTTCGTGAAGCAAATACCAAACTCCGAGTGCAGCAGCAAGAAACACCACGAAAAGTGGAGGATGACCCAATGTCTTCCCAGTTAACACAGGGAGACACTTAGCCACAGTGACCACAGATAGCTACAAAGAGAGAAATCAGCACTGCTGCCACATGTTCATTGGAAAATAATAAACCATTTCTTAAAGGTCACATATATGCAGAACCAGCTTTGATGGTCTCTCTACAAAGGAACTAAATCTCCTGACAACAACATATATTTCAAGTGCCCAATCTCAGAGGCAGTTTCTCAAGAATTCTTTCGGCCAGCAGAGCTCCATGTTTAAGGAGTGTTTACCTTTTTCCTTACTTTTTTGAACTCTGCTACCAACTCCAAGGTTGTGAACTCCTGAGCATATTCCATTCCAGATATGTATTCACAGATTTTCTAACTCTTCTCCTCTAACTGTGTCTTACTTTGGTAAAAAGTAATGTCAAGGCATTGTTCTGGATGAGAGTGGGAAGATTTTTGGGTAGCACATATTTGCATAGACATTGGATTCATTTTTCAATTTTCCCTTCAAAACACTGCATCTCTGACCCTAACCCATACCCAACTAGACTCTGACTACTAATCCTAATATGATAGAGAAAAATAACAAAAAAACAGAAAAGAAGTACAAGCAGTTCAGAGGAGGCAAGTTGTATACTTGGACTTGCCTTTTGCATTATATAGGGTAGGAGTTATAAATCTTGCAAATTTTTTTTTGAAATACTTCTCCATGTGTTTTTAAAGTTAACAAATATGTGAATTTATTTCTCCCTTTCTCTGTAGCCTATTAAGCACATGTATTTTTATATGCACATATAGAATTCTACCTGGTACCACACGTACATTCATGTGAGGTGGTTGACTTGGCAGATACAAATTGTGAGAAGTGATCACTCCTCATAAACGCTGTTGGAACTGAAATTTCGAACTATGGGTGAACTTCCTAGTTGAACAACATTATACATAAATCCATGTTCAGTAAAATGAATATTTTTGGATCTGTGGATGATATATATTTCATGATGAATTTTGACTGGCATATATATTGCTAGATTTTAATGTCTCTCTCTCTCTCTCTCTCTCTCTCTCTCTCTCTATATATATATATATATATATATATATATATATATATATATATAATCTCCAGATTTTTCAAAATATGTAATATATGTGACTTATTATACACTCCCTAAATTCATTCATATTCATGTATGTGGATTTATAATCAACTTTTCACAAGATTATTCTCCAAAATATTCATCCACCTGAAATACATATTTGTTTCCTAGTACTGACAACTAACTTCAGTGAATGGTGTATACAAATCCTAATATTTCTACAGTAACTGACCGAGTTTAACATCAATGCAAGTAGATTCCTATGGGACATGATGTGTATTTTGACGTTCATATTTATTCAACAGTGTAACATTACTATTTCTTCAGTTTATGCACATCATAGTATACGTATTTCATCCAAAAGTTCAAAAATGTATAGGAATTTGTTTCACTTTCAATCACTTCTTGCTTCTGAACACATGTATTCCTCCAGGTTTCTTTACTGGTCTTTTAATGAGACTTCTTTCCAAACACATTATTTTCGATTTCCATAATCAATTTTGAAGCAAAACTCACACACTTTTCATGAAAATCCTTATCCTAATATTATCATTAGATGTATAACTGGTTGTAATGAATGTCTGTATATAAACATTTAATTTCCTGTATATTTTCAGATATCAATTCAATCCATTATTTATAGTGGAAAGAGTTATATGTTTTATTCCGAGTATGTTCTATTCATGCATTATCTGTATATTCATAGAAACAGGGTACACCTCTTTGTACCCCCAATACTAATTTATACGTCTTAAAAATATTGCTCCCAAAAATGGTGGAAGATATACTCATGTCACCTGATCTACATATACATTTCATCACAGTAATATTATGGACACAAAATGCAAAGGTCACACTTATGATTGTACCAAAGCCTAAATGGAAAGTGAGCATGGATTAGGAATAACATCCATGTCCAGGTTGCCTAATGCTCTCAAATGTCAATCCAATTGGTGACTACATATTTGTTTCTTTCTAAGTTTATATATTCAACCTCAACCCTATTGAAAATGTCTAATCCTATCACTCACATTATACTTTACCTGATTTCCTTTTGTCTCAATTGATATTTGCTTTCCTACATATTTTCCCCAGTTCATCATTGTGAATGACTCTTCACATGTGCTGACATTTACATTCACTCTCTACCCGAAACCCTATTGCTAAACATCTTTTGGTCCAAATCTTATACTCACTCTTCTTTCTAAACCTACTGACTATCTTCCTAATCCTACCGACTATCCCTTTTTGACTGGATGTTCTCTTCGACATTTAATCATCCAAGGTAAAGGTCCTATGCCATTGTATAGCGATTTATCAGAGAAATCTTTGCAGAACATTAATCAAAGCTAAGTATCCTACACAAGGGCCCAATACACTTCTGGGCTTCAAAACTTACATAGATTTGGGTTTTCAAACTTATATTTCACCTATATATTCTTTTAAATATCCCAGGTTTCCAATAACATTATTCATCCCGAAGAATGATTCCTAACCCAAATTGAACCTCTTATTAACCCTAACTATACGCTGTTCCCTCAATCCAACTTTACAGAAGAGCAGGGACAGAGTTGGTCTTACAATACAGGAATGTTGGGGATCTTCCACCTGCTGAGAACCTCAAGGGTCAATGAAAAAATGATCCTTGGAGAAGTTGTAGGCAGCTATGTAGTACCAAAGAGAGTAAAACTCTTCTTACATGGTAAAGAACCTGAACAGGATGAAAGGATGTGTCTGAATCAGTCTCTCTCTTATTTTTTTAAAGAGACAGTGGAGGGAGAGGGAGAGAGAGAGAGAGAGAGAGAGAGAGAGAGAGAGAGAGAGAGAGAGAATGAAGTTTTAAATATTTATTTTTTAGTTTTTCGGCAGGCACAACATCTTTGTTTGTATGTGGTGCTGAGGATCGAACCCAGGCCGCACACATGCCAGGTGAGCGCGCTACCTCTTGAGCCACATCCCCAGCCCAGTCTCTCTTCTTAATGTAGAGAAGATGGACCAAAGCAAGCCTGTATGGAGAGAAGTTCCCCAGTGCCTATGGTTGATATACCATTCTAACTTGTGACAGTGTCACAGAAAGTAGAAACAGCCTCCATCTCATGGGACCCTTGGCAGCAACTGTTAGGACAAAGTGGTTGCCAAGGCAGCGACCTCATTCATTTTATGAAGAAAGTGACTTCACCTCACTTACTTGGTGATGGAACTCTCTGAACTTGGGATGCAGGAAGCCAGGCATCCAGAGCTAGTCCCAGTCACAGTCCCAGTGGGATCACTTGTTTGGTTTTACCAAGGGCAGAGAGAGTCTTTTTTGGTACCTACTGATGTGAGAATGGCCAAATGCCAGGACAGCTCTGAAGAGGGTCCTTTCCTAAGAAAGCAGGTAATCGCTCTTTGCTGGCTCCTGACAACTTAACCGATTTGGCCACGGAGACCAGATCTGAGACAAGGCAGGCCAGTTCGGGGTAACAATATGGTCCACAGTCAGAGGAAACTCCGCATAGTCACAGACATATTGGGGGAAGGAAGTGCCTTTGTGGGTGTGGGTGTGAGTTTGTGGTTTTGTCTCATGTTCTGAGAACAGGTAGGAAAGGCGGTTTGTTTGGTTTGGAGTGGACTGTTTCAAAAAAGTCGTTTGACAAGGTGAGTGTTTCTATGTCTGTGTATCTCACTGTGTCCGTGGTTGTAGACATGAGAAAAGAGAATGCATCAATGGAAATGTCCTGTCTAGAAGAAAGCTTTCCAGCATTCATCCTACCGAATTTATGACTGGACTGCAGGTTGCCTTATCAATAGGCAAACCCTACTATCTTCCTAAGTTCCAGTTTTCTTCCTAAATTCTGGCCACTACCCAGAATAGGCTCATGGTTTTGTGTCCACGATATGTAACACCTCCAAGCTCTGTGACATGGCCATGTAATGGATAGCTGAATGGAATGGCGAGCATCTCAGGAAACTCAAATATCAGTGTGACCAGGAAAGTCTGAGTGGAGAAACACTGTTTTGGGCCTTCTGCTTACCTATTTTTCTGTTGCCCTGAATGTCAGGAAGGTCCTTGCCTCAGGCCACTCCTTTGTGAAGCCTGAAGAAAACAGTTTTTAAATGGAAATAAATGGGCATCACCTGTGGTGCTTTGCTTAATTGCTTTCGAAAGGTATGTGTCTGAATCAGCCGCTTGGCTCTGGGTCAGGCTATGGATTAGATTCTGAGCACCTGATGGATATAAAGAAAGTTCCCATGTGTGTATCCAAAACCAAAATGGTAAAAACATCAGTCATTGTGGATGAAGTTTCTTGCCTTCCGCTGTTAGGTTTCTGACCTCCATTAAGTGAGAATAGGGATCTTTTGGATCAAATGAGTTCTTTGAACTCCTGCAGAAGTGCTTGGGTTCTCTCATGATGCCAAATCACATAAAGAATCTATACCTGACAGTCAGTAGGCCTCAAATTGGAGAAGCAGAGCAGTATTAATGGCAGGCCTATTTGATCACTCCTGGTTCACAGGAAGGGTGTCAAGGCCACCCTGACTTTAGGCAAATGAGGGGCAAGGGTGCTTATTTTGGACAGTGTCTTGGGATGCGCCCCTCATGGAAACCTCCAGCAAGAGTTTATGATGAGTGTCTATATGGAAGAAGATGAGGGTCATGTGGGAATGTTTTGGTTTCAATTGTGGTCATTTGTGTGGTGGTTGGAAGAGATGACTGGGTCCACATGGGCTTGAACTCTGGTGTGATTCCCCTTCGAGACTGAGTTCTGGAACTGACCTCAGAAAGTATTGCCATTAATTGTGTTGGGATTGTAGGAGGCCACACATGAGAGTCACCCTTGAAACCTGAGACTGGGCCCTGGGTGGCTTTCCACAGAGCACTGAGAATCTCAGCCAGGATATCACATGATTTTATTCTGAAAAACTTGGCAGCCATAGTTAAGAGTCAAAACACACATGGACCTCACATTTTAGACCTCAATGGTCCTGTCTTCATGTGATATTTTGACCACTCTTTAGGAAGCCTTGCCTGTGAGAGTTCTCCAGAGCTTTCATTGAAATGAGCTTCCTCACCATTCAATGATTCTTGGATGAATGGAAACCCCAAAGTGCCTCCAACTTCATTCTTGAACAATTGATAGATAAAACCATAAAATTTTTGAAATTCCCAATGACCAGGTGGCACTGGAGAACCATTGGATGTCCTATTGCTGCTCATGAGTGTACCAGACAGTGCCTTGATTGACTGCGTTTCATAAAAATGGTGTAGAACAGAGATGCCAGTAAGTTGGAGCCTACTGAGTGGTGGGCCTAGAGCAGTGGTGTGCAGGTGTCTGATAATACATTTGTGGTGTGGCCATGTGGGTCTGTCATTGGCTTCCAAATGGCTTGTGACTGACTTGGTGCAGCCAGCAGAAAATTATATGAAAAGGCATCTGGTTATATGGAGAGGTTTCAGGGGAATGTTCAGAATTAGGTTGCTATGGTCAAGGGGGAAAGCAATGTGGGATAGAAGCCTGGTTGGTGCATTCTCCTGAAGACCCTGACCCACCACACCTTACAGAACTCCCACCAGCACTGTGTCCCATTTAAAATACTTGTATGTTGTGAAGCAAATACAAAACACCCAGTGCAGCAGCAAGAAACACCACAAAAATTGGAGGATGACCAAATGGCTTCAAAGTCCACACAGGGAGACACTTAGCCCCCAGTGGCCACAGTTTATCTACAAAGAGAGAATTCATCACTGCTGCCTCATGTTCATTGGAAAATAAGAAACCATATCCTCCAGGTCACATAGATGCAGACCCAGCTTTGCTGGTCTCCATACACAGGGAGATAAAGCTCCTGAAAACAACATATACTTCAAGTGCCCAACCTCAGAGGCAGTTTCTCAAGAAGTCTTTAGGCCAGCATAGCTCCATGTTTGTGGAGTGTTTACACTGTCCCTTACTTTTGGAAACTCCTCTACCACCTCCAAGGTTGTGAACTCCTGAACATTTTCCATTCCAGAAATGTATTCACAGATTTTCTAACTCTTCTCCTCTAATTGTGTCTTACTAAGGGTGAAGATAATGTCAAGGCATTGTTCTAGATGAAAGTGGGAATTTTTTGTAACACATATTTGCATACACATTGGATTCATTTTCCTATTTTCCATTTGAAATACTGAATATCTGACACTAACCCATACCCTACTAGACTCTTACCACTAATCCTAATATGATGGAGTAAAATAACCCAAACAGAATAGAAATAAAAGCATTTCAGAGGAGGCATGATGTATAGTTAGACTTGGCTTTTGCATGATAAAGTGTAGGTGTTATAAATCTATTCAATTTTTAATTGAAATAGTTCCATGGGTTTTTAAAGTTAACAAATATGTGAATTCCTGTCTCCCTTTCTCTGTAGCCTATTCAGCACATGTATTTTTATATACAAATATAGAATTCTACCTGGTACCACACGTAAACTCTTGTGAGGTGGCTGACTTGGCAGATAGATATTGTGAGAAGAGATCACTCCTCCTAAACGCGGTTGGAACTGAAATTTCAAACTATGGGTGAACTTCCTGGTTGAACAACATTATACATAAATCCATGTTCAGTAAAATGAATATTTTTGGATCTGTGGATGACATGTATTTCATGGTGAATTTCGATTGGCATATGTATTGCTAATTTTTAATGTCTGTGTGTGTGTGTGTGTGTGTTTGTGTGTGTGTGTGTGTATATATATATACACACACTCTAAATTTTTCTAAAATATAAAATATATGTGTCTTATTATTCACTCTCCAAATTCATTCATATTCATGTAGGTGGATTCATAGCTAACATTTCACAAGATTATTCACGGAAATATTCATCCACCTGAAATACATATTTTTTTCCTAGAAATGAAAACTAACTTCAGTGAATGGTGGATACAAATCCTAATATTTCTACAATAATTGACCCAGTTTCTCATCAATGCAAGTAGATTCCTATGGGACATGATGTGTATTTTGATGTTCATTCTTATTCACCACTGGTACGTTACAATTTCTTCAGTTTATGCACATTATAGGATATATATTTCATCCATACGTTAGCAAAATTATAAGCATTTGTTTCACTGTCAATCATTTTCTGCTTTAGAACACATGTAACACTCCATGTTTCGTGACTGTTTTTTTCATGAGACTTCATTCCAAACATATTATTTTCGATTTCCATAATCATATTTGAAGCAAAACTCACACACCCTTCATGATAAACAATAACCCTAATATTACTATTAGATGTATAACTGGTTGGAATGAATAATTGTATATCAATATAAGATTTCTTATATATTTTCAGATATTAAATCAATCCATTAATTAAAGTGGAACCAGTTATATTATTTATTCACACTATTGTCTATTCATGTATTGTCTCTATATTCATAGACACAGTGTACACCTCTTTGTAAACCCAATACTAATTTATACGTCTTCAAAATATTTCTCCCAGAAATGGTGGAAAAAATAATCATGTCATCTGATCTACATATACATTTTATCACAGTAATATTCTGGACACAAAAAGAAAAGGTCACACTTATATTTGCACCAAAGCCTAAATGTAAAGTGAACATGGATTTCTAAAACCATCCATGTCAAGTTTGCCTTATGCTCTCAAAAGTCAATCTTATTTGTGACAACATATTTGTTTCTTCCTAAGATTATATATTCAAACTCAACCCTGATGAAAATATCTAATCCTATCTCTCACTTTATACTTTTTCTGATTTCATAATGTCTCTATTTATATCAGCTTTCCTACATACTTTCCCCAGTTCATCATTGTGACTGACTCTTCAATTGTGCTGACATTTACATTCACACTCTAATCGAAACCCCATTGCTAAGGAACTTTTGTTCCAAATCCAACACTCACTCTTCTTCCTAAACCTACTGACTATCTTACTAATCCTACCCATTATCCCTGTTTGACTGGATGTTGTCTTATACATTCAATAATCCAAGGTACACGGTCTTATACCATTGTATATCGATCTATCTCAGACATCTGAGCAGAACATAATTCAACGCTAAGTATCACAATCAAGGGCCCATTCCCATTCTGCGCTTCAAATCTTACTTAGATTTCTGTTTTCATACATATATTTCACCTAAATATACTTATAAATGTCGCAGCTTCCCAATAACATTATTCATCGAGCAGAATGATTCCTAATCCAAATCGAACATATTATTAACCCTAATCATACACTGTTCCCTCAATCTAACTTTACAGAAGAGCCGGGACAGAGTTGGTCTTACAATACAGGAAGGTAGGGGATCTTCCACCTCCTGAGAACCTCAAGGTCCATGCAGATATGATCCCTGGAGAAGATGTAGGCAACTATGAAGGACCTGAGAGAGCAAAAGTCAGCTTCCATGGCAAACAACCTGGTCAGGATAAAGGGTGGTTTATGAATCAGCCTCTCTCTTAATGCAGAGAAGATGGACGAAACCAGGTTGGTGTGGAGAGCTGTTCCCGGGGGGGCCAATGGTTGATATACCATTCTACCTTGTGAAAGTGTCACAGGAAGTAGGGGCAGCATCCAACTCATGGTAGTCTTGGAAGCAACTGTTAGGACATAGTGGTTACCAAGGCAGTGATCTGATTCAGTTCCTTAAGGAAGTGACCTCACCTCACTTCTTTGTTGATGGAACTCTCTGAACTTAATATCCAAGAAGCCAAGCACCAAGCAGCAGTCCCAGTCCCAGTGGTCTCACTTGTTTGAATTTACCGAGGACAGAGTCAGTCATTCTTGGTACCTACTGATGTGAGGACGGCCAAATGCCAGGAAAGCTCTGAAGAGGGGCTTTTCCTGGGAAAGCAGGTAGTGGCTCACTGCTGGCTCCTGACAACTTCACAGAGTTGGCCAAGGAGACCAGATCTGAGACAGGACAGGCCATTTCATTGGAACATAGTATGGCCCACCAGTCAGAGGACACTCCCGATAGTCACAGACCTACTTGGGGGAAGGAGGTGTCTTTGTGGGTGTGGGTGTGGGTTTGTGGTTTTTGTCTCATATTCTGAGAATAGGCAGGAATGGCGGTTTGTTTGGTTTGGAGGAAACTGTTTCTAGTAAGTCATTTGACAAGGCGAGTGTTTCTATGTCTGTGTATACCACTGTGTCCCTGGTTGTAGACATTAGAAAAGAAAATGCATAAATGGGTGAGTCCTGTCTAGTAGAAAGCTTCCCACCTTTCATCCTGCCCAATTTATGAATGGATTGCGGCTTGACTTATCAATGGGGAACACCTTCTAACTTCTAAAGTTCCTGTTTTCTGCCTGAATTGTGGGCACTCTCCAGAATAGGCTCATGGTTTTGTGTCCAAGATATGTACCACCTCAAATCTCTGTGACATGGCCATGTACTGGATAGCTGAAGGAAATGGTGAGCATCTCAGAAAACTCAGATATCAGTGTGACCAGGAATGTCTCAGTGGAGAAACCCTGCTTTGGACATTTTGCTAACCTATTCGTCTGTTGCCCTGAATGTCAGGAAGGTCTTTGCCTCAGGCCACCCCTTTGTGAAGCCTGAAGAAAACAGTTTTCAAATAGAAATGTGTGGGCATCACCTGTGGCTATTTGTTTAATTGCTTTGGAAAGGGATGTGTCTGAATCAGCCTCTTGGCCCTGTGTGAGGCTGTGGCTTAAATTCTCAGCACCTGATGGATCTAAAGAAAGATCCCATGTGTTCATACAAAACCAAAATTGCCAAAAGAGCAGTCATAGTGGATGAAGTCTCTTGCCTTCCTCTGTAAGGTTCCTGACCTCCATCTTTGAGAATAGGGATCCTTTGGGTCAAATGAGTTCTTCACACCCCTGCAGAAGCTTGACCATAGGTGCTTGGGTTTTCTCATGACTCCAATTAACATAAAGAATCTCTAATCAGAGTCATGAAGTGGGAGGGAAAGGGAGAGAAAAGGGAAATTGCTTGGAAATGAAGGAGACCCTCATTGTTATACAAAATTACATATAAGAGTTTGTGAGGGGAATGGGAATAAAATAAGGAGAGAAATGAATTACAGTAGATGGGGTAGAGAGAGAAGATGGAAGAGGAGGGGAGGGGGGATAGTAGAGGATAGGAAAGGTAGCAGAATACAACAGTTACTATTATGGTATTATGTAAAAATGTGGATGTGTAACCGATGTGATTCTGCAATCTTTGTAATGTTTTGAATAACCAATAAAAAAAATAAATAAAAAAAATAAAAAAAAAGAATCTCAACCCCATAGTCATTAGGCCTCAAAATGGAGAATCAGAGCAGTATTAATGGCAGGCCTCTTTGATCACTCCTGGTTTACAGTAAGGGTGTCCCGGCCACACTGACTTTAGGCAAATGGGGGCAAGGGACCTTATTTTCGATACTGTCTTGTGCTGTGCCCCTCATGGAAACCTATAGCCTGAGGTTATGATGAGTGTCTTTATGGAAGAAGATGAGGGCCATGTGGGAGTATTTTGGTTTTAATTGTGGTCATTTTTGTGGCGGTTGGAAGAGATGACTATGTCCACTGGGCTTGAACACTGGTGTGATTTCACTTAGAGACTGAGTTCTGGAACTGACTTCAAAGAAGTATTGCCATGTATTGTTTTGGGGATTTTAGCAGGCCACGCATGAGAGTCACCCTTGGAAACTGAGATCTAGGCCCAGGGAGGCTTTCGGAAGAGCACTGGAAATCTCAGGAAGGATATCACATGATGTTATTCTTAAAGACATGGCAGCCATCGTTGCAAGTCAAAACGCAAATGAACCTCAAATTGTAGACCTCAAACACCTGGCTTAATGTGACCTTTTAGCCTGTCTTTGGGAAGCCTTGCCTGTTAGAATTCTCCAGAGCTTTCATTGAAATGAGCTTCTTCTCCATTTAATGGTTCCTGAATGAATTGAAACCCACAGTGCCTCCAACTTCATCCTTGAAAAATGGCTATATTAATACCATTAAAGTTTGGAAATTCCCATCACCTGGTGGCACTGGAGGACCTTTGGATATCCTATTGCTTATCATGAGTGTACCAGACAGTGTCTTGATTGACTGGGTTTCATGAAAATGGTGTAGAACAGAGATGCCAGTAACTTGAAGCCTGATGATTAGTCGGCCTAGAGCAGTGGTGTGCAGGTGTGTGTTAAAACATCTGTGGTGTGGTGATGTGGATATGCCATTGGCTTCCAAATGCTTTGTGACTCATATGGTGCAGCCCCCATACCCTTGTATGTAAAGGCATCTTGTTATATGGAGAGGTTGCAGGGCAATGTTTAGAATCAGATTGCTATGGTGAAGGGGGCAAGCTATGTGGGATATAAGCCTGGTTGGTGCATTCTCCTGCATACCCTTACCCACCACACATGACAGAACTCCCTCCAGCACTGTGTCCCAGTTGAACTTTTCGTATTTTGTGAAGCAAATACCAAACTCCCAGTGCAGCTGCAAGAAACACCACGAAAAGTGGAGGATGACCAAATGGCTTCACAGTCCACACTGGAAGACACTTAGCATCCAGTGGCAACAGTTTACCTATAAAGAGAGAATTCAGCCCTGCTGCCTCAGGTACATTGGAAAATAAGAAACTATGTCCTCCTGGTCATATAGATGCAGACCCAGCTTTGATGATCTCACTACAAAGGAAGCTAAAGCTCCTGTCATCAACATATATTTCATGTGCCCAACCTCAGAGGCAGTTTCTCAAGAAGTCTTTAGGCCAGCAGAGCTCCATGTTTGTGGAGTTTTTACCCTGTCCCTTACTTTTGGAAACTCCTCCACAACCTCCAAGGTTGTGAACTCCTGAGCATTTTCCATTCCTGATGTGTATTCACAGATTTTCAAACTCTTCTCCTCTAATTGTGTCTTACTTGGGGTGAAGAAAATGTCAAGGCATTGTTCTTAATGAGAGTGGGAAGATTTTTGGGTAGCACATATTTGCATACACATTGGATTCATTTTCCAATTTTCCATTTGAAATACTGAATCTCTGACTGTCAGGGGTAGAAGGAATTCTTCTTCAAAGAACAGCCTGAAACTTACAAGAAACAGCCCCTAGGAGACATCCTGTCTGGAAGACATCCTGTAGCCATCTGTGTCCCTGAGACATCCTGTGGCCATCTTTCTTCCTGAAACATCCTGAAGTTATCTCACCTTGTGAAGACATCCAGGAACTGCCGATAAGAGGGCTTTCCCAAATCCAGCATATAAATACCCCTGGGTGAACAATAAAATTTTGCAGCTTGATCAGAACTCCTGTGTTGCTGTCATCTCTCGTGTCTCTTGTCCCTTCATTTCTCCCCATCTCGGTTCGCTGCCCACGTTGATGCGTCCTGCCGGCCGGGACATCTGGCGCCCACCGACTAGGGCTCAAGCCTTTGACTGAGGGGGAACCCCGTCCTCCTGGAAGACTTGGTCAAGCAGAGCTCGCGATCGCCTCAGCAGACACCACCGAGAGACAGATACAGGAGGAGGGTGGGGATGATGCACGGTGAGTGACCCACCATGTGACAATCTGTTTCGTCACATGATTTGTTTTTGTCAGGCCTCAAGGAGTCCTTCAAGACATGGGGGACACGTGTTAAGAAAAAGGACTTAAAATTTTTCTTTTCATAAATAGGAGAATTGTGTCAATGATTTCCTCTTGAAGGGACCATTGATGGCAAAAATGGCTTAGAGTAGGAGATTGTTTAAAAGGTTATTATGAACACTTTGGCCCAGAAATAAATGCCAGTTCCCACCTTTTCTTACTGGAACTTAATTAATGAAATTCTTAAAAGTTTACCCTTTGACAATGGTACCTTACAACTTGTCAGGATTGGGGAAGAGACTATGCAGAAGACCTCTTGTCCCCCCTCTGCATGCCCATCATTAGTATACACATAGACACTTCTCAGTCTCCCCAGGACCCTGGGAACCTTCCAGGTCCCCATCAAAATACGACCCTACTGAATTAGGCTCCAATGATTAAAAACTGCCTTTATCCAGTTTTAAATCCCAGAGACACATTGACCCCTGGGGAGGAGGCTATCTTGGAGAAGGAAGCAGCTCTCTACCATTCAGAACACCCGCCACCTCTCAGGACCCTGCCACAGCCTATAAGATTTACACATCCACCTCCCTCCTATATCTCTCCTGCCTTTTGTGCTCTGGCCCTTCAGGGGCCAAGTGCCCCCCAGATATTTTCCCCACTTCCCCTGCCTAACCTCGCTCCCTTGCCAGCGTCCTTCCAACATAAACGGGAACAGATCCAACTTTTAAAAGAATTAAGATACCTTGACTCTGAGCTCTGTTCATTAGCCTTAGCTACAGAGTCAACGCAAGCCTGCCCACAGTGGTCTAATACAAAGGCGAAGTTGCTCCATTGGCCTGTTCTCACCTTCCCAGTCACCACCAGTCAGATAGATAAGCCTGCCCAGTCTGAGGTCAAAGACTTAGACTCGGAACAAGAGGATGAAGCGGGGGAAATGGATCAAGGAGATCAGGGCTCAGAGGATGAGGAGTTCACCCCTAGGCAGGAAGGAACCCAGAGTCTACAAAAAATTAAGCCTATGTTTTCTTGAAAAACTTAAAAAGGCTTGTGCTCACTATGGCCCCACTGTGCTCGACACGTTGGCTTTATTAGAAAGCCACAGCGCACGATGGCTTACTCCCAATGATTGGAAATTTTTAGACCAAGCTACCCTCAATGCCGGAGACTTCCTGTTATGGAATGCAGATTTCAAAGAGCACTGTCGGGAAACTGCTCAAAAAATTTTAAGTAAGGCCTACTCTGAATCTGGGACTTAAGTTAAGCTAGTGGGCAATGAGCCTTTTGACACTGAAAATAACAGGCACGTTTACCTCCTGGACTCTTGGCGCAGACTCAGATGGCTGGCTTACCTGCTTGGTGACACCTCCCTCAAATGGCCTCGGCTACCAATTCCCGGGCAAAAATTCGACAAATGCCCGATGAGCCTTATAGGTACTTTGTTCCCCGGCTTAATCTAGCTGCGGAATGCTTGCATGGACCAAGCGAATGTGAAAGCACCCTTGTAAAATATATTGCCTTTGAAAATGCCAACCCAGCATGTCAGGATATTCTTCGACCACATAAGGATAAAGGAAAACTTTCTGACTTTATTAGACTCTGTGCAGGCGTGGGTGCAGCCCATGCCATGGGTCTCGCTTTAGGGGCCGCCTTTACCAAGGCGTTTCACAATCCTGGCTCAAGTACTTGCTTTACTTGTAAACAACCTGGCTATTTTGCACGTGAGTGTCCGACAGGCAAACAAATTCTAGGAATGGTGTCTCCTCAAACTGGGGCTTAACCGCCCCCAGCTACCTTTTTCCATAGATGTGGTAAAGGTCATCACTGGGCCAGTGAGTGTAGATCTAAGACAAATGCCCTCAGACAGCCTATTTCTTCCTGCTTCTCTGGAAAATCCCTGCAGGGCCAGCCACTGGCAACAACATCCCCCAGGACAAACACAGGGGCAATGAGGTTTGTTCCCTTCCAAACTCCCAACCTACCTCAAAATCCTCTCCACAATTGCCTCCCTCCAACTAGCCACCCCAGGCAGCACAGGATTGGACCTCTGTGCCGCCACAGATACAATATTAGACTCAATGCAAGGGCCCCAGATAATACCCACTAAAATTATGGGTCCCCCTCCATCTATACGTGTGCCCTTATTCTTGGAAGAGCCTCTACTACCATACACGATGTTCAGGTCTTCCCTGGCATTAATGATAATGATTTCATTGGACAAATAAAAATACTGGCCACTGCTATTAATGGAGTTGCCGCCATCCCAGCAGGAACAAGACTTGAACAATTAATACTCCTTCCCTTGGATTCAGGAGGCATTTCCACCACCCCAAAACTACCTCGGGGGACTACCTCCTTGGGCTCCTCTGATGTGTATTGGGTTCAGCCCTTTTCTCACAATAGACCCACCCTTACCTTACTTACTGAAGGAAAGGAATTCCAAGGAGTTCTAGATATTGGAGCTGATGCCACAATTATTTCTCAAAAATACTAGCCATCAGGTTGGCCCCTCACTCCATCCTTGACTGACTTTAAAGGGATAGGAAAATCAAAAAATCCTCTGGTCAGCTCTAGGTCTATTAGCTGGACTGATAAAGAGGGTAATAAGTCAACTGTCACTCCTTTCGTTGATCCTGACCTCCCTGTTAACATATAGGGCCGAGATATTTTGAGTCATTGGAAGTTATTCTTGCCAGTCCCAATTCCATGGTGACTCATCAAATGCTTCGTATGAATTTTTTTTCCTAGTACAGGCCAGGGGAGCCTGAAACAAGGACTGGTGGAGCCTATACAACCCATACAAAAAACAAATACATATGGACTTGTGTTTTCGGATTTTTAGTGTCGGTCCCTGACCCTCCTGTACCCCATGCAGATAAAATTATTTGGGAGACTCAGACTCTGTGTGGGTGGATGAGTGGCCCCTTACCCAAGAAAAATTGGAGGCTACCTCCATGTTAGTGCAGGAACAGCTGGCAGCCGGCCATGTAAAGCCCTCAACCTCACCATGGCTGACTCCTATTTTTATTATCAAGAAAAAATCAGGCAAGTGGCGCCTTTTACAATATTTGTGAGCCATTAATAAAGTTATGCGCCCGATGGGAGCACTACAGCCAGGCATTCCCACACCAGTGGCGATTCCCAAAAACTATTGTAAAATGGTTATTGACTTAAAAGATTGCTTTTTTTACCATTCCTTTACATCCTGAGGGTAGACACTATTTTGCCTTTAGTCTCGCTCGCATTAATTTTCAGGGCCCTATGCAGAGATTTCAATGGAAGTTTCTTCCACAAGGTATGGCCAACAGCCCTAGGCTTTGCCAAAAATACGTTGCTCAAGCAGTAGACCTTGTGAGAGAGCGATGGCCACAAAATTTTTTTACATTATATGGATGATTTGTTAATTGCTGCAACTAATACCCATGACCTTAATAATTGTTACTTGGACTTTGACAAAACCCTCACTAACTTGGGACTACAGATAGCTCCGGATAAGGTTCAAACACAGGACACTTATACCTATTTGGGTCTTAAACTTCAAGATAATCAGATACAAATTCCTAAAATACAACTGTGTGTGGACCATCTTCACACCCTTAATGATTTTCAAATATTACTGAGGGATATTCAAGTTTTAGGAACATATTTAAAATTACCCACTTGTGTACTTTTGCCCCTTAATGATATTTTGAGATGTGATTCCCACCCCTCCTCCCCTCAAAAGTTTACTCCCGAGGCATGACATTCATTCAACCAAGCCACAGAAGCCATTGCCCAACAGTTTGTTACATTGTTACACAAATTTCTTATAACCTTCCTCTGGTTCTGGGTATTTTCCACACTCCTCGTACACCCACAGGAATATTTTGGCAGCAAGATCCACATTTTAAAAATAAAGGCTGCCCCTTGCTTTGGGTCCTTTTACCCACCACATCCTCCAAGGTTATTACCGTTTATCTTGCTCAGGTAGCTTCTATTATTATTAAAGGTCGTTTGCTTTCTCGACAACATTTTGGCAAAGACCCTGATAATATTTTAATCTCATATAGTAAGGACCAATCCCAATTTTTACTACAGACAGGGATGAATGGGATATTGCCCTTTCAGGCTTTTTGGGAAGAATTCATAACCACCTCCCCAATGACCCCCTTTTAAACTTTGTCCAGTTACATCCATTTATTTTTCCCAAAATTACTCAAAAGGCTCCCATTCCTCAAGCCCTAACTGTCTTTACAGACGGTTCCAGTAATAGCCGTGCAGTCTTTGTTGTCAATAACAAGCCTACCACCTTTGATACTGTCTATCAGTCAGCACAGTTTGTGGAACTGTTTGCCATAACACAAGTTTTTATAACATTTTTTGATAATCTTGTCAATATTTATACAGACAGTGCCTACATTGCTCATTCTGTGCCCCTGCTGGAGATTTCACCCACCATTAAGGCTTCTTCCAATTCCCCCTTTCTGTTTCACCAGCTTCAGCAGCTATTTCAGGCCAGAAAACATCCATTTTCCTAAGGACACATCATGTCACACTCTGATCTTTCGAGCCCTCTAACACAAGGTAATGCCCAAGCTGATGCAGCAACTCGTTCCATCTTTCCAAATTTTTGTTGGCTCCATTCAAAAGGCCATGAAGTTACACAATCTTCACCATATAAATTCCCAGAGCCTTCGATTACTTTGTAAAATTACCAGGAAACAGGCATGAGAAATAGTAAAAGCATGCCCTGGTTGCACTGTCTCCCTCCCCATTCAACACTTGGGAGTTAACCCCCGAGTATTACTGCCCAATCAGGTTTAGCAAATGGATGTTACTCATTTTCCTGAAGTTGGAAAAACCAAATATATACACCTTTCTATAGATACCTTCAGCAGCTTTATTTTTGCATCACCACATTCTGGAGAGGCTACCAAAGATTTCCTTTCTCATCTTGTTTCAGCCTTTTCCGTAATGGGTAAACCAATACATATTAAAACAGATAATTGTCCTGCATATACCAGTGCCAAGTTTAAACAGTTTTGTGCTACCTTGCAAATTTGTCATACTACTGGAATTCCATACAACCCTCAGGGCCAGGGCATGTGAAACTTGCCCAGCTTACCTTAAAGACTTGGCAATCTCGCCTTAAGGCTTCCGCCCTTGTATTTACCACTCCCAGGGATCGCCTTAACCATGCATTATTGGCCCTTATTTTTCTTACCCTAGACAGTGAAGGCCATTTGGCCGCAGACAAACACTGGCATCCCTGGTCCAATTCTGTTCGCACACCTGTTATGTGGTGCAATCCCATTACAAATAACTGGAAATGCCCAGATCCTATCCTCATCTGGGGATGAGGCTCAGCTTGTGTTTTGGACCAAGAGCAAGCATCCCCAAGATGGTTACCAGAATGCCTGGTTAAACAGGTTAATGACTTACCTCAACCCAGGGACAAAGGCCATCCCCATGAGGACAGATTTTCCTCCTTTTCAGATACAGCCAACAATCTGTGCGAGGATCCTGCTTAAGGCACTTCTGCTGAACAGGTTTGAACACGGAGACCTTGGCCCTCCACCTTCCAACATGATGGAGTACCTTTTTGCCCCCACCCTGCGAATGCAAGGGAGGATCTTAGACTGAGGCTCCCACTAGTTGGACCCAGACTTCTGACTGCATGACTAAGGTGGCTTACCTCCGTGCTGAGGTTGACCATAATCTCGGAGGAGTTCATCAGCCTAAATGGGTATGTGTTAACAAGCCAAAGATTATTCCCCCTAGTACAAGTAAAGCTCTCCAAAATTGTTCTGCAACTTGTACGCATACCCAGGCGATGCATGTCTCTTGTTATGTGTCAGCTTCAATTTGTGTTAACAAACAGGGAGAACAATTTTTTGAAGCCTCCCTAAATAAAACTCATGCAGCAGGGGGGACCACTATTCATTATACCCCCGTTCTCTTTGACCAGGGAGGAGATGGCAAATACACCAAGCTACAGTCAGCTAGGTGCCAAGGCACTGTCAGAAAACCTTCCTGCTGGCCCATTAAGGCCCCTACAAGGGTCTCTGATGGTGGAGGACCCACTTATGCTGTCAAGCATTCTCAGATAATCAAACTTTTGAAACCCCAAATCCCTGAGCTCACATATCATCCCTTAATGTAGCCTAAATCCCAGTTCCCAGGTTTAGATACCAATACATTAGATATTTTGGAAACTACATTCTCCTAGCTTAATAATTCGAACCCCACCCTTGCTGGTGATAGCTGGCTCTGCATGACAACAGGGGCAATCATGCCTATGGCAGTCCCTATTAGTTCTATCATGGAAAATGATAATACATGACAACCCGTATTTCCTTTTAAAGTACAGCCTCTAGGCACTTTTACATTATGTCTTTTAGGCGTGATGCAGAATAATACCTATGATATTGATGTTGGACTTACTTCCATTGGAAATTGCTCAACAGTATAAAATTATTTCTCATCCACCGCATCTCTTTGTCCCCCCAATGGCACAGTTTTTATGTGTGGAGGAAACTCGGCCTTTCCAGGCTTCCAGTGAATTGGACCATTGGTTGTGTTCTTGCCTTATTACTCCCTGATATAACTATTGTCCAGGAGATAAACCTCTACCCATTTGTAGCCTAGACACCTTAATCAAAAGACATAGGTGGGCAATTCAGGACTTACTACTCATTGCCAGCCTTGGAATAACAGCTGCCGTGGGCACAGGTACAGTGGCTTAGGCACGGCTATACACTCTTACCATCGCCTGTCTCAACAACTTATAAATGATGTACAAACTCTATCAGGAACCATTAAAGATTTGCAGGACCAAATAGACTCCCTGGCAGAAGTGTTCCTTCAAAACAGACGAGGCTTAGATTTGCTGACAGCTAACAAGGGAGGTATTTACTTGGCCTTAGGGGAATGATGATACTTTTATGCCAATAAATCAGGCATAGTGCACACTAAAATTAAGCAGATTCAAAAAGATCTAGAAAAGAGACAAAGGGAATTATTTGAAAATCCCCTATGGACTGGGCATAATGGATTTCTACCCTACCTTCTTCCCCTATTAGGCCCTTTGTTGGGTTTACTTTTAATGGTGTCCATAGGACCCTGCATTATAAACAGGCTGGTACAATTTATTAAAGAACAGATTAATATTTTGGCCTCTAAGCCCATACAGGTCCACTATCATCGTCTGGAAATGGAAGACAGCACTGCCAACATTCAAAAGAATGTTATACCCTTCTCACAGGCTTATTAAGTTTACATCCCCACAGATCTCTCTTTCTTACATAAAACTATAAGTAACAGCTCTGACCAACCATCTTCTGCCCTTGCAATAAGGGTTCGTCCTCCATGGGCCCCTCCGCTTGGGGGAGGACACACCCTTAGAATGAGGACGTTAGGCCATAATATTGGAGGGTGCAGGAAGGACTGCAGGAGGATGGATCCACGGATCCCAAAACACAAGAATTCTGAGTGGCACGCTCTGGTGCATGGCGGTTGGCATGCTACCCCCTCAAAGACGTCTTCTCCAAAAACATGCTAAAGCCAACATGAAATCTCCTAGTAAAGATGCTCGCTCGGATCAGGAGATATTCCAAGGCATCCTAGAGAAACAGAGCCACTATCACCCCCTAAATATATGGCCTGTAAGGTATGGTCGAATATTTTATATAAGAAAGGAGGAGATTTCAGGGGCTAGAAGAATGTTCTCCTTCAAAGAATAGACTGACACAAGAAACATCCCCCTGGGACACAACCTGCCTGGGAGACATCCCGCAGCCATCTATTTCCTTTAGACATCTGGCTACCATCTGTCTTCCTGAAACATCCTGAGGTTATCTCACCATGTGAAGACATCCAGCAACTGCCGATAAGAGAGCTTTCCCATCTGCAGCATATAAATACACTCTGAGAAAAATAAAAGTTTGCAGCATGATCAGAACTCCTGTCTTGCTGTCATCTCTCGTGTCTCTTGTCCCTTCATTCCTCCCCAACTAGGATCGACGCCCAAGTTGATATGTCCTGCCAGCCGGGTCACCTGACACTAACCCATACCCTCCTAGACTCTGATTACTAATCCTAATATGATGGAGAAAAATAACCCAAACAGAATAGAAATACAAGCAGTTCAGAGGAGGCATGGTGTATATTTGCACTTGCCTTTTGCATGACATAGGGTAGGTGTTATAAATCTAGTAAATTTTTAATTGGAATAGTTCTCCATGTGTTTTTAAAGTCAACAAATATGTGAATACCTGTCTCCATTTCTCTGTAGCCTATTCAGCACATGTAATTTTATATGCACATATAGAATCCTACCTGGTATCACACGTATATTCTTGTGAGGTGGCTGACTTGGAAGATACAAATTGTGAGAAAAGATCACTCCTCCTAAACGCTGTTGCAATAGAAAATTAAACCTATGGGTGAGCCTCCTAGTAGAACAACATTATACATAAATCCATGTTCAGTAAAATAAATATTTTTGCATCTGTGGATGATATATATTCCATGATGAATTTCGATTGGCATATATATTGCTACATTTTATTGTCTGTGTGTGTTTGTTGTGTGTGTGTGTTTGTGTGTGTGTGTGTGTGTGTGTGTATATATATATATATATATATATATATATATATATATATACACACTCTCCAAATTTTTTCAAAATATGAAATATATGTGTCTTCCATATACTACCTAAATTCATTCATGTTCATGTATGTGGATTTATAATCAACTTTTCACAATATTATTCTGAGAAATATTCATCCACCTGAATTACATATTTGTTTCCTAGTACTGAAAACTAACTTCAGTGAATGGTGCATAAAATCTTAATATTTTACAGTAACTGATCCAGTTTAACATCAGTGCAAGTAGATTCCTCTTGGATATGATGTCTGTTTTGAAGTTCATTTTATTCAACACTGGTACATTACTCTTTGTTCAGTTTATACACATCATAGGATATATATTTTATCAACAACTTCAATAATTTATAGGATTTTTATTCACTTTCAATCATTTCCTGATTCACAACACATATATTACTCCAGGTTACTTGACTGTTTTTTCATGAGACTTCTTTCGAAACGCATTTTTTTCGATTTCCATAATAATTTTGAAGCAAAACTCACACACTCTTCATGATAAACCATAACCCTAATATTACCATTAGATGTATATTTGGTTGGAATGAATGATTGCATATAAATATACGATTTCCTGTTTATTTTCAGATATCAATTCAATCCAATATTTAAAGTTGGAACAAGTTATAATATTTATTCACAGTATGTTCTATCCATGAATTATCTCTATATTCATTGACACACAGTAAATCTATTTGTAATCCCAATACTAATTTTTTCATCTTCAAAATGTTGCTCCCAGAAATGGTGGAAGAAATTCTCATGTAACCTGATCTACATATACATTTTATCACAGTAATATTCTGGACACAAAAAGAAGAGGTCACACTTGTAATTGTATCAAAGCCTAAATGGAAAGTGAGCATAGATTACTAAAAACATTCATGTCCAGTGTGCCTAATGGTCTCAAATGTCAATCCTATTGGTGACTACATATTTGTTTCTTCCTAAGACTATCTATTGAACCTCAACCCTGTTGCAAATGTCTAATCTTATCACTCAATTTATACTTTGCCTGATTTCCTAATGTCACTATTGGTGTCTGCTTTCCTAAATATTTTCCCCAGTTCACCATTGTGACTGACTCTTCACATGTGCTGACATTTACATTCACTCTCTACCCGATACCCTATTGCTAAAAAATTTTTGGTCCAAATCCTGTACTCAGTCTTCTTCCTAAACTTATCGAATATCTTCCTAATCTTTCCGACTATCCCTTTTCTAGTGGATGTTCACTTCTACATTTAATCACCCAAGGTACAAGGTCCTATGCAATTGAAAATCGATTTATCTGAAACACCTGTGCTGAACGTATTTCAAAGCTAAGTATCCCAATCAATAGCGCAATGCACTTCTGGGCTTCAAATTTTACCTAGATTTTTGTTTTCATACTTATATTTCACCAATAAATTCTTATAAATATCACAGGTTCCCAATACAATTATTCATCAATTAGAATAATTCCTAACCCAAATCGAACCTGTTATTAACCCTATCCATACACTGTTCCCTCAATCTAACTTTACAGAAGAGCAGAAACCGAGTTGGTCTTACAATACAGGAATGTAGAGAATCTTTCACCTGCTGTAAAACTCAAAGGTCCATGAAGAAGTGATCTCTGGAGAAGATGTAGGCAGCCATGAAGGACCTGAGAGAGCAAACGTCATCTTCCATTGCAAACAACCGTGTCAGGATGAAGGGTTGTGTCTGAATCAGCCTCTCTGTTTTTAATGTAGAGAAGATGGACCCAAACAGTCCTGTTTGGAGAGCTGTTCCCGGGTGCCTATGGTTGATATACCATTCTAACTTGTGAAAGTGTCACAAAAAGTAGGAGCAGCCTCGATCACATGGGACCCTTGGAAACAACTGTTAGGACAAAGTGGTTGCCAAGGCAGTGACCTCATTCAATTCCTGAAGGAAGTGACCTCACCTCACTTCCTTGGTGATGGAACTCTCGGAACTTGAGATCCAGGAAGCAAGGCACCAAGAGCCTGTCCCATTCCCAGTCTCAGTGGGCTCACTTGTTTGGATTTACCAAGGACAGAGTCAGTCTTTCATGGTAACTACAGATATGAGGATGGCCAACTGCCATGAAAGCTGAAGAGGGGCCTTTCCTGAGAAAGCAGATAGTGGCTCACCGCTGGCTCCTGACAAGTTCACAGAGTTGGTTAAAGAGAACAGAACTGAGACAGAACAGGCAATTTCCGGGGAACATAAGTTGGCCCACCAGTAAGAGGACACTCTGAATAGTCACAGACCTACTTTGTGGAAGGTGGTGCCTCTGTGGTTGTGGGTGTGGGTTTGTGGTTTTGTCTCATGTTCTGAGAATAGGTAGGAAAGGCGGTTTGTTTGGTTTGGAGTGAAATGTTTTTAGTAAGTCGATTGACAAGGCCAGTGTTTCTATGTCTGTGTATCCCACTGTGTCCATGGTTTTAGACATTAGAAAACAGAATGCATCAATTGTTGTGTCCTGTCTAGTAGAAAGCTTCCCAGCATTCATCCTGCCAAATTTATGAATGGATTTCGGCTTGCCTTATCGATGGGCAACACGTGCTATCTTCCAAAATTCCTGCATTCTTCCTGAATTCTGGCTACTGTCCAGAATAGGCTCATGGTTTTGTGTCCAAGATATGTACCAGTTCCAAGCCCTGTGACATGGCCATGTACTGGGGTAGCTGAAGGGAATGGCGAGCATCTCAGAAAACTCAGATATAAGTGTGACCATGATAGTCTCAGTGGAGAAACAATGCTTTGGTCCTTTTGCTTACCTATTGTTCTGTTGCTCTGAATGTCAGAAGGATCTTTGCCTCAAGACACTCGTTTGTGAAGCCTGAAGAAAACAGGTTCAAATGGAAATGAATGGACATCATCTGTGGATCTTTGCTTAATTCCTTTGGAAATTTAAGTGTCTGAATCAGCCTCTTGGCTCTGTGTGAGGCCGTGGCTAACATTCTCATCACCTGAAGGATCTAAAGAAAAATCACATGTGTGCATCCAAAACAAAAATGGCCAAAAGTGCAGTTATTGTGGATGAAATCTCTCCTCTTTCTCTGTGAGGTTCCTGACCTCCATCAAGTTAGAATAGGGATCCTTTGGGTCAAATGATTTCTTCAAAGCCCTACAGAGGCTAGCCCATAAGTGCTTGAGTTTTCCTCTGACTCCAATTCACATAAAGAATCTAAACTGCACAGTCAGTAGGCCTCAAATTGGAGAAGCATAGAAGTATTAACAGCAGGCCTATTTGAACACTCCTAGTTCACAGGAATGGTGTCCAGGCCACGCTGGGGCAAGAGAGATTATTTAGGAGACTGTCTTGGGCTTCACCCCTCATGGAAATTTCCAGCGAGAGGTTATAATGAGTGTCTATATGAAAGAACATGTGGGCCAGGTGGTAGTGTTTTGATTTTAATACTGGTTGTTTGTGTGTTGGTTGTAAGAGATAACTGGGTCCAACTTGACATGAACTCTGGTGTTTTTCTCCTTAGAGACTGAGTTCTGGAACTGACCTCAGAACAGTATTGCCATTAATTGTGTTGGGATTTTAGGAGGCCACGCATGAGAGTCACCCTTGGAAACTGAGATCTAGGCCCAGGGTGGCTTTCAACAGAGCACTGGGAATCACAGCCAAGATATCACATGATTTCATTATGAAAGAATTGGCAGCCATAGTTGAGAGTCAAAACACACATGGACCTCACATTGTAGACCTCAATGGGCCTGGCTTCCTGTGACCTTTTGGCCATTCTTTGGGAAGCATTGCCTGTGAGATTTTTCCAGAGCTTTCATTGAAATGAGCTTCATCAACATTAATGGTTCTGGAATGAATTGAAACTCACAGTGCCTCCACCTTCATTGTTAAAATATGGCTAAAATAAACCATGAAATTTTTGAAATTCCCATGACCAGGTGGCACTGGAAAACCTTTGGATGTCCTGTTGCTGATCATGAGTATACCAGACTGTGCCTTGATTGACTGGGTTTCATGAAAATTGTCTAGAACAGAGATGCAATAAGTTGGAGCCTGATGATTAGTGTACCTAGAGCAGTGGTAGGCAGGTGTGTGATAAAACATGTGTAGTGAGGCCATGTGGATCTGCCATTGGCTTCCAAATGGCGTGTGACTGACATGATGCAGCCAGCAGTCCCTTATAAGTAAAGGTGTCTTGTTATATGGAGAGGTTTCAGGGCAATGTTCAGAATCGATTTGCTATGGTCAATGGGGCAAGCTATGGGATATAGAAGCATGGTTGGTGCATTCTCCTGCAGAAACTGAAATACCACATGTGACAGAACTCCCTCCTGCACTGTGTCCCAGTTGAACTCCTTGTATTTCGTGAAGCATATACCAAACTCCCATTGCAGCAGCAAGAAACACCATGAAAATTGGAGGATGAACAAATGGCTTCACAGACAACACGGGGAGACACTTAGACCCAAGTGGCCACAGTTTACCTACAGAGATCAAATTCAGGACTGCTGCCTCATGTTCATTGGAAAATAAGAAACCATGTCTTACAGGTCACATAGGTGAGACCCAGCTTTGATGATCTCACAACAAAGGAAGCTAAAGCTCCTGATAACAACATATTTTTCAAGTGCCCAACCTCAAAGGCAATTTCTCAAGAAGTCTTTAGGCCAGCAGAGCTCCACGTTTGTGGAGTGTTTACCCTGTCCCTTACTTTTGGAAACTCCTCTACCACCTCCAAGGTACTGAACTTCTTAGCATATTTCATTCCAGATAAGTATTCCCAGATTTTCTAACTCTTCTCCTCTAATTATGTCTTATTTGGGGCTAAGATAATGCCAAGCTATTGTTCTGGATGAGAGTGGGAAGATTTTGTGTAGCACATATTTGCATACACATTGGATTCATTTTCCAATTTTCCTTTCGAAATACTGATTCCTTGAGACTAACCGCTACCCTACAAGACTCTGACTACTAATCGTAATATGATGGGGAATAATAACCCAAACAGAATAGAAATAGAAGCAGTTCAGAGGAGGAATGGTGTATAGTTGGACTTGCCTTTTGCATTATATAGGGTAGGAGTTATAAATCCAGTCAATTTTTTTGTTGAAATAGTTCTCCGTGTGTTTTTAAAGTTAACAAATATGTGAATTCCTGTCTCCCTTTCTCTGTAGCCTATTGAGCACATGTATTTTTATATGCACATATAGAATCCTACCTGGTATCACACGTACATTTTTGTGAGGTGACTGACTTGACAAATACAAATTGTGAAAAGAGATCACTCCTCCTAAATTTATTTGGAACTGAAAATTCAACCTATGGGTAAGCCTCCTAGTTGAACAACATTATACATAAATCCACGTTCAGTAAAATGAATATTTTTGGGTCTGGGGATGATATGTATTTCATGATGAATATCGATTGGCATATAAATTGCTAGTTTTTAATGTCTGTGTGTGTGTGTTTGTGTATATATATATATATATATATATATATATATATATATATATATATATATAAATGTATGTGTCTTATTATGAACTCCCTAAATTCATTCATTTTCATGTATGTGGATTTATAATCCACTTTTTAAAAAATTATTCTCAGAAATATTCATCCACCTGAAATACATATTTTTTCCTAGTACTGAAAACTGTCTTCAGTAAATGGTGCATCAAAATCCTAATATTTTGACATTGCAAGATGGCTGTGAATAGAGTGCATCACACCCAGTGTACCCCGCCACTGCGCAGGTGAATAACGAGTTAGAAAGACGAAAAACTATCTTGTTGGGATCTTACAGCAAAATGGGTGTGCACTGAAACCTAGAAGAATGATTTCCACCAACGAGGTCCGGTAATTGAGTCTCAAACACAAGCCACCTGTGCAACCGGAGATCCGGTCTGATTGATCCGCGTAGCCTGCGCCGTGGCTACAGATTGTGAGGCACCACCGAGAAGCGACCAGCAAGCAGGGAGAAACGTTGCTACAAATTCTGTGGAATCTTGCCGGCTGAGCATCCACTGAGCCCCCGGCTGAATTAGGGATTTCATACGGGGAAGTAAGCAGTACATTTGTATCCCCCAAAACGGTAACTCCACCAAGGAAACCAATAGCCACCATCTTGGAGAGCTGACGTAACCACCAGCACTCCCCGACAGATTGCAACAAAAAAACAGGTGTGTGTTTCTCAGCTCATCCCCCATACAGAGGAGAATTCAAATAAAATATCTCCTAGGCTTTCTGGGGGAGGGATTATCACAGCAATCCTGCATAAAGACGGGGGGGAAACTAGAGGCACCTGACCTTCATCTCCCCTTCCCATCAGCAGCAAAAATGAAACCTGTCTAGCCAGCGCTGGGCGAGGGGCAAGCGGAAAAAATTAAAACAATTGAGTGCCAGTGTTCCCAATAGACACCCTCCCCACCCAACAAATGGCAGACCCAGAGTACAGTTTGAGCTGTCGAGAAGCATCACTCAGGAGAAATCTGGTCTAGCAGGAGAAATCAGGACTAGCAGGATAAACCAGGGGACTAGAGGCCAGGACCTCCTGACTGGGTGGCTGGAGAATGCCGGCCTGCTGCCAGTGCAAATGGGCAACTGGAGACCGCCTTCCTGCCGGGGACAGCCCACCTCCTTACCGCACGTCTTGATGGCTGGAGAACGCGCGCCCGCCGGTGACCGAACGCGTGACTGTGTGGCTAGAGATCACCCACCCGCCGGCGGCAGTCCACCCGCTGCCCGCGCTACTGGGTGGCTGGAGACTGCCCGCCTGCCAGCGACCGGGAGCTGAAACCAACCAGAGAAAATCCAGTCCACTTTCCCATTCGGACACTTCGGCAAGGAGCCTGGGGCCCATCATAGCAGAGAGGTGACATCACAGGAGCTCAGCCGTCGGAATTCCTTAACAGCAGAATCCACTTTAGCAGGCACAGTCTACCAACACAAAGGAGAGACAACAGAGATATATAAACCCAAAACAAATCTATAGAAGAGAGCAGAAAAACAGCAATCAAATAGAGCTGGAAAGTAACGTGAACATCATGAAAAAACAAGGGAAAAAATGGTGTTCAAACAATGCAGGACAACTTAATACTACAGGAGGACCTAGAAGCATCAGAAACAGGGATAGGGAAAAAACTTACATCATACCTAACTCAGATGGAAAGGAATATTAGAGAAGACATGAGGCAGCAAGTCCAAGCAATAAAAGTATATTTTAAAAATGAATTTAACAAACAAATTCAAATGGCAAAGAACGAGCTTTAACAGGAGACAGATATCTTATAAAGAATTAATTGGTAATTCTAGAAATGCAGGAAACTATCAACCAAATTAAAAACTCAAACAAGAATATTACAAATAGACTAGATCAAATAGAAGTCAGAACATCAGCTAATGAACACAAAGTTTGTCAACTTGAAAAAATATAGTCAACACAGAAAAGATGCTTAAATCCCATGAACAATCTATTCAAGAGATATGGGATGTCATAAAAAAAAAACAAAATTGGGAGTCATCGGGATAGAAGAAGGCATAGAAATTCAAACCAAATGAATGGACAACATATTAAATGAAATAATTCTAGAAAACTTCCCAGAGATGAAAGATGGAATGGATTGCCATATCCTGGAAGCCTACAGGACCTCCAACATTCAAAACCATAAGAGAAAAACTCCAAGACATATAATTATGAATATAACCAACATACAGAACAAGGAGAGAATATTAAAAGCTACGAGAGAAAGTAGGCAGATAACATTCAGGGGTAAACCAATTAGGTTAACAAATGATTTTTCATCACAGACATTGAAAGCGAGAAGATCGTGGAACAATGTATTTCAAACACTGAAAAATAATGGATTCCAAAAAGAATACTGTATCCAACAAAATTAAGCTTCAGATTTGACAAAGAAATTAAGTCTTTCCTGATAAACAAAAGCTAAAAGAATTCGCAGCCAGAACACCAGCACTGCAAAGCATTTTGAGCAAAATACTACAAGAAGAGGAATTGAAAAATAGTGCCCAAAACTAACAGCTGGAGGTATGTCAGTAAAGGGGTAGGAAAATAACCAAAAAGTAAAAATTACCCAAACTAAAATAAATAAATAAATAAATATGACTGGAAGTGCAAATCATATTTCAATTGTAACCTTAAACGTGAAAGGCCTAAACTCACCAATCAAGAGACATAGGCTAGTAACCTGGATCAAAAAAATAAATCCAACAATATGCTGCCTTCGGGAGACTCATATGATAGGTAAAGACATACACAGGCTGAAATTGAAAGGTTGGGAAAAATCATATCACTCACATGGCCCTCGGAAGCAAGTAGGAGTGGCCATATTCATATCGTATAAAATCAACTTCAAACCTACGTTAATCAAAAGGGATAAAGTAGGACACTATATACTGTTAAAAGGAACCATCCACCAACAAGACATAACAATTATCAATTGGTATGCACCAAACAATTGAGCTGCAACCCTCATAAAACAAACTCCCCTCAAGTTCAAGAGTCAAATAGACTACAACACAATAATTATGGGTGACTTCAACACACCACTCTCGCCATTAGACAGATCCTCTAGACTAAAACTGAATAAAGAAACTATAGAATTCAACAGCACAATCAATAACTAAGACTTCACCGACATATATAGAATATATCAACCATCATCAAGTGAATACACTTTCTTCTCAGCAGCACATGGATCCTACTCCTAGATAGACCATATATTATGCCATAGGACAACTATTAGTAAATATAAAGGCGTGAAGATAATACCATGCACCATATCTGATCATAATGGAATGAAACTGGAAATCAATGATAAAAGAAGGAAGGAAAAATCCTACATCACATGGAAAATGAACAATATTCTACTGAATGATCAATGGGTTACAGAAGACATAAAGGAGGAGATAAAAAAAATTCTTACAATCAAATGATAATACAGACACAACATACTGGAACCTATGGGACACAAAGAAGGCAGTTTTAAGAGGGAAATTCATTTTTGGAGTTCTTTCCTCAAAAAAAGAATAAAACAACAAATAAATAAACTCACACTACACATCAAAAACCTAGAAAAGGAAGAGCAAAACAATAGCAAATGTAGTAGAAGATAAGAAATAATTAAAATCAGAGCAGAAATCAACGAAATTGAAACAAAAAAAAACCATTGAAAAAATTGATAAAACTAAAATTTGGTTCTCTGAAAAAATAAAAAACATTTACAGGCCCTTAGCCATGCTAAGGAAGAGATGAAGAGAGAGAACTCAAATTACTAACATACGGAATGAAAAAGGCAATATCACAACAGACACTACACAAATAGAAAAGATAATTAGAACGTATTTTGAAACCCTATATTCCAATAAAATAGAAGATAGTCAAAATATCGATAAATTTATTAAGTCATACGATCTGCCCAGATTCAGTCAGGAAGACACACATAATTTACACAGATCAAAAACAAAGGAAAAAATAGAAGAAGCCATCAAAAGACTACCAACAAAAAAAAGCCCTGGACCTGATGGGTATACAGCAGATTTCAACAAAACCTTCAAAGAAGAATTAATACCAATACTTTTCAAGCTATATCAAGAAATAGAAAATTAAGGAGCTCTTACAAATTCATTCTCTGAGTCCAAAATCACCCTGATCCCAAAACCAGACAAAGACACTTCAAAAAAGAAAACTACAGACCAATATGTCTAATGAACTTGGAATCAAAAATTCTCAATAAAATCTGGGTGAATCGAATACAAAAGCATATCAAAATAGTTGTGCACCATGATCAAGTAGGATTCATCCCTGGAATGCAAGGCTGGTTCAATATAAGGAAACCAATAAATGCTATTCACCACATAAATAGACTTAACGACAAAAACCATATGATCATCTCAATAGATGTAGTAAAAACATTCGACAAAGTTCAGCATCCCTTTATGTTCAAAACACTAGAAAAACTAGGGATAACAGGAACTTACCTCAACATTGTAAAAGCTATATATGCTAAACCTCAGGCTAGCATCATCCTAAATGGAGAAAACTGAAGGCATTCCCTCTAAAATCTGGAACAAGACAGGGATGCTCTCTATCACCACTTCTATTCAATTTAGTTCTTGAAATACTAGCCAGAGCAATTAGAGAGACACAAGAAATTAATGGCATAAAAATAGGAAAAGAAGAACTTAAATTATCGCTATTTGTGGATCACATGGTAATATATTTAACAGACCCAAACGGGTATACAAAGAAACTGCTAGAGTTAATAAATGAATTCAGCAAAGTGGCAGGATATAAAATCAACACGCATAAATCAAAGGCATTCCTGTATATCAGCAACAAAACTTCTGAAATGGAAATGAGGAAGACCACTTCATTCACAATATCCTCAAAGAAAATAAGATACTTGGGAATCAACCTAACAAAAGAGGTGAAACAACAGAACCCTAAAGAGAGAGATAGAAAAAGATCTTAGAAGATTGAAAATGTACCCTGTTCATGGATAGGCAGAACTAAATTCATCAAAATGGCAAAATTACCCAAAGTTCTCTACAGGTTTAAAGCAATGCCAATTAAAATCCCAACGGCATTTCTTGTAGAAATGATAAAGCAATCATGAAATTCATATGGAAAAACAAAAGACACAGAATAGCAAAAGGAATTCTAAGCAGGAACTGTGAATCTGGAGTTATAGCGATACCAGAGTTCAAACTGTAGTACAAAGCAACACTAACAAAAACAGTGTTGTACTGGTACCAAAACAGGTAGGTGGACTAATGGTACAGAATAGAGGACACAGAAACCAATCTACAAAATTACAATTTTCTTATATTTGATAAAGTAGCTATAAACATGCAATGGATGAAGGATAGCATCGTCAACAAATGGTGCAGGGAAAATTAGAAATCCATATGCAACAAAATGAAACTGAATCCCGTTCTCTTGCCATGCACAAAAGTTAACTCAAAATAGACCAAGGAGCTAGATATCAAATCAGAGACACTGAGTCTCATAGAAGAAAAGTTTGGCTACGATCTACATACTGTGGGGTCGGGCTCCAAATTCTTTAATAGGACGTCCATAGCCCAAGAGTTAATAACAAGAATAAACAAACGGGACTTTCTTAAACTAAAAAGTTTTTTCTCAAGAAGAGAAACGATACAAGAGGTAAATAGAGAGCCTACATCCTGGGAACAAATTTTTACCGCTCACATCAGATAGGGCCCTAATATCCAGAATATACAAAGAACTCAAAAAAATAAACAATAAGATAACAAATAACCCAATCAACAAATGGGCCAAGGACCTAAACAGACACTTCACAGAGGAGGACATACAATCAATCAACAAGTACATGAAAAAATGCTCATCATCTCTTGCAGTCAGAGAAATGCAAATCAAAACCACCCTAAGATACAATCTTACTCCAGTAAGATCAGCAGCCATTATGAAGTCAAACAACAATAAGTGTTGGCGAGGATGTGGGGAAAATGGGACACTTGTACACTGCTGGTGGGACTGCAAATTGGTGAGTCCAATTTGGAAAGCAGTATGGAGATTCCTGGGAAAGCTGGGAATGGAACCACCATTTGACCGAGCTGTCGCCCTTCTCAGACTATTCTCTGAGGATCTTAAAAGAGCGTACTATAGGGATACTGACACATCAATAATCACAGCGGGACAATTCACAATAGCTACACTGTGGAACCAACCTAGATGCCCTTCAATAGATGAATGGATAAAAAAATTGTTGCATCTATACACAATGGAGTATTACACAGCACAAAAAAATGACAAAATCATAGAATTTGCAGGGAAATGGATGGCATTAGAGCAGATTATGCTGTGCGAACCTAGCCAGTCCTTAAAAAACAAATGCCAAATGTCTTCTCTGATATAAAGAGAGCAACTAAGAACAGAACAGGGAGGAAGAGCATGAGGAAAAGATTAACATTAAACAAAGATGAGTGGGGGGCAGAGAAAGGGAGAGAGAACAGAAAGCTTGTAAAAATTGTAGGAGACCCTCAATGTTACACAAAATTACATATAAGATGTTGTGAGGGGAAGTGGTGGGGAAACAATGGAGAGAATTGAACAACAGCAGATGAGGTAGAGAGGGAAGATGAAAGGGGAGGAGAGGGTGGATAATAGGGGATAGGAAAGGTATCAGAATACAACAGTCACTAATATGCCATTATGTAAAAATGTGAATGTGTAACCGATGTGATTCTGCAATTCGTATTTGGAGAAAAATATGGGAGTTCATAACCCAATTGAGTCAAATGTATGAAAGATGATATATCTTGAGCATTGTAATGTTTTGAACCACCAATAAAAATAAATAAATAAATAAATAAATAAATAAATAAATAAATAAAGATTTAAAATTGAGTGGAAAGAAATCAGCTAAAAATGGGTTGAGATGCACTCATTTTGTTATGCAGAAACTTTGTTTTGTGTAGTTGTAAATATCACAAATTTATTTTACCAGAAAATGCAAATAAATTGAGATTAAAGGATTATTCACCTAACATCATGAAAAATTCATAGCATTTTCTACACTTTTCATATTTCATTTTTTTTGTGAATATTTTGTCATGGACCAGGTCTAGACTTAGGCTATTCTTCCCGAATACTACCTCATATGACAAATTGGTAAAATGTGTTGGATTCTTCTTTTCATCTTTTATTTAATATTTTCTAGCTGATAATGTGTATTTTTTCTTATCTTTATTTGGACATACAACGCAACTATATCTTTGCATTTTATGTTTTACTTGGGAAGAGACTCATCAAAAGCTCTTTGTTAAATGTATCAACAATCAAACATTTAGAGCATGCAATTATTGTTAGTTTTGCATGAAAATAAATTTGTACCATTTGTCTTATAAACATGTAGTATTATTAATAATGTCCCTACTGTAATAAGTAACTACTTACAAGAAGAATAAAACAATAGACTTTATATCAATTATGAACATGAAAGGTACTAAAATAAGTATTTGGCAATTAATACAGAATTGATAGAAATTGAAATCACAAGAAAGCCATTTAAAATGTCAGTGCATATGGTCCTTAAATAATAGGTTGTTCAAATAAAATTTCTCTAATTCATAAGAGTTAATATGCCATATTACAGCTTAATGTGATATAAAACCTTAAATTATCAGTATTGATAAATAAGAATGATATCTGTTTAATTAAATATGTTTATTTGATTTTCACTGTAAGATGTTAATTATGAAAGAATTGAGAGTTAAGATAGACTTGGTCTATATTATTTCTAACAGGAAAATCAAAGTACTTTTAAATATATATGTATATGTATATAATATACGTAATGCATATGCATGAATATAGATACATATTTATAATAAATGTATTGTAATATATCTATCAGGTGATTATAATTTTTAAATTTTCTCAAGAAAAAGGAATGACTATAAAAAACAGTCTTAAATTTAAATTTCATAGCATACTACTGTTTGTAATGACATGAGAGAAAAATAGGAAGGGAGAGAAGGGAGAAAATGAGGAAGAAAGTGAGTAAAGAAGAGGGAGAGGAGTGTTTGATGAAAAGATAAAAGTGGAGGGGCTGGGTTTGTGGCTCAGTGGTAACATGCTTGTCTAGGATGTGTGAGGCACATGGTTCTATTCTCAGCACCACATACAAGTAAACAAAATGAAGGTCAATCAACAATTGAAAAAATAAAAAAAATAAAAAAGTAGAAATATTACCAAAATTCCAAGCTTTTATAAATGTTAAATAAAAAAATTATGTTACATAGCCTTACGTAATTTCTAGACTACCCAAAAAAGTCACTAAATGTTAGATTATTAGTGCTATAACTAAAAATCCATTGATCTTTCATCTACATTCTGTGGCATGCTAGTGCTAAAATAAATTGTATTATAAATCCCCCAAAATATCCTAATATTTCTACAGTAACTTACCCAGTTGAACATCAATGCAAGTAGATTCCTATGAGACATTATGTGCATTTTGACATTCATTTTTACTCAACACTGGTACATTACTATTTCTTCAGTTTATGCACATCATAGCATATATGTTTCATCCAAATTTTGCAAATTTATAGGCATTTGTTTCACTTTCAATCACTTCCTGCTTGTGAACACATGTATTCCTCCATGTTTCTTGACTGCTCTTTTCATGAGACTTCATTCCAAACACATTATTTTCAATTTCCATTATCACATTTGAAGCAAAACTCACACACCCGTCACGATAAACCATAACCCTAATATTACCATTAGATGTATAACTGGTTGGAATGAATGGTTGTATATCAATATAAGATTTCTTACTTAGTTTCAGATATCAATTCAATCCATTATTTAAAGAGGAATCAGTTATATTATTTATTCACAGTACGGTCTATTCACGAATTATCTCTATAGTCATAGACACAGGTACACCTCTTTGTACCCCCAATACTAATTTACACATCCTCAAAATATAGCTCCCAGAAATGGTGGAAGAAATACCCATGTCACCTGATCTACATATACATTTTATCTCAGTAATATTCTGGACACGAAAAGCAAAGGTCACACTTATCATTGTACCAAACCTAAATGGAAAGTGAACATGGATTACTAAAAACATCCATGTCCAGGATGCCTAATGCTCTCAAATGATAATCCTATTGGTGACTACATATTTGTTTCTTCCAAAGATTATATATTCAAACTCAACCCTGTTGAAAATATCTAATCCTGTCACTCACTTTATACTTTGCCTGATTTTGTAATGTCTCTATTGATATTTGCTTTCCTCCATATTTTTCCCAGTTCATCATTGTGACTGCCTCTTCACATGTGCTGATATTTACATTCACTCTCTTAGCGAAACGCTACTTCTAAAGAACTTTTGTTCCAAATCCTACACTCATTCTTTTTCCTAAACCTACCGAATATCTTCCTAATCCTACCGACTATCACTTTTTGACTGGATGTTCTCTTCTACATTCAATCATCCAAAGTAAAAGGTCCTATGCCATTGTATATCGATATATCTGAGATATCTGTGAAGAATATAATTCAACGCTAAGTATCCCAATCAAGGGACAAATGACCTTCTGGGCTTCAAATCTTACTTAGATTTCTGTTTTCATACATATATTTCTCCTCTATATTCTTATAAATTTCACAGGTTCCCAATACCATTATTCATCCAGCAGAATGGTTCCTAACCCATATCGAACATATTATTAAGACTAATCATACACTGTTCCCTCAATCTAACTTTACAGAAGAGCAGCAACAGTGTTGGTCTTACAATACAGGAATGTATGGGATCTTCCACCTGCTGAGAACATCAAAGGTACATGCAGGAATGATCCCTGGAGAAGATGTAGGCAGCTATGAAGGACCTGAGAGAGCAAAAGACATCTCCATGGCAAAAAACCTGGTAGGATGAAGGAATGTGTCTGAATCAGCCTCACTCTTCTTAATGTAGAGTAGACCAAACCAGGCCCGTTGGAACACTCTTTCCGGGTGCGTCTGGTTGATATACCATTATAACATATGAAAGTGTCACAGGAAGTAGGGGCAGCCTCCATCTAAAGGGACCATTGGAAGCAACTGTTAGTACAAAGTGGTTGCCAAGGCAGTGACCTCATTCAGTTCCTGAAAGAAGTGACCACACCTCACTTCCTTGGTGATGGAAGTCTCTGAACTTGGGATCCAGGAAGCCAGGCACCCAGAGCCATTACCCTTCCAAGTCCCAGTGGTCTCACTTGTTTGGATTTACCAAAGACAGAGTCAGTCTTTCTTCTTATCTACTGATGTGAGGATGGCCAAATGCCAGGGAAGCTCTGAAGATGGTCCTTTCCTGATAAAGCAGGTAGTGGCTCACTGCTGACTCCTGACTACTTCACAGAGTTGGCAAAGGAAAGCAGATTTGAGACAGGACAAGCAATTTTGAGGGAACATAGTATGGCCTACCAGTCAGAGGACACTCTGGATAGTCACAGACAAACTTGGAGGAAAGAGTTGCCTTTGTGGGTGTGGTTGTGGGTTTGTGTATCCCACTGTGTCCTTGGTTATAGACATTAGAAAGGAAAATGCATCAATGGATGTGTCCTGTCTAGTAGAAAGCTTTTCAGCATTCATCCTGCCCAATTTATGAATGGACTACGGCTTTCTTTATGGATGGGCAACACCTGCTATCTTCCTAAGTTCCAGTTTTCTTCCTGAATTCTGGCCACTCTCAAGAATAGGCTCATGGTTTTGTGTAAAAGATATGTACCACCTCCAAATTCTGTAACATGTCCTTGTACTGGATAGCTGAAGGGAATGGAGAGCAACTCAGAAAACTCAGATATCAGTGTGACAAGTAAAGTGTCAGTGGAGAAACACTGATTTGGGCCTTTTGTTTACCTATTTTTCCGTTTCCCTGAATGTCTGGGAGGTCTTTGCCTCAGGCCAGCCCTTTGTGAAGCCTGATGAAAACAGTTTTCGAATGGAAAATAATGAGCATCACCTGTGGCTCTTAGCTTAATTGCCTTGGAAATAGATGTGTCTGAATCAGCCTCTTGGCCCTGTGTGAGGCTGTGACTTAGATTCTCAGCACCTGATGAATCTAAAAAAAGATCTCATGTGTGCATCCAAAACCAAAATGGAAAAAGAGCAGTCTTGTGGATGAAGTCTCTCGCCTTTCTCTGTAAGGTTCCTGAATTCCATCAAGTGAGAATAGGTACCCTTTGGTTCAAAGAATTTTTCAAAGCCCTGCAGAGGCAAGCCCATAGGTGCTTGGATTTTCTCATGACTCCAATTCACATAAAGAATCTAAACCCCACAGTCATTAGGCTCAAATTGAAGTAGCAGAGCAGTATTAACGGCAGGCCTATTTGATCACTCCTTGTTCACAGATAGGTTGTCAAGACACCCTGACATTTGACAAATGAGGGTAGGGAGCATATTTTGGATACTGTCTTCAGCTGCTCCCCTCAAAGAAACTTCCAGCCAGAGGTTATTATGAGTGTCTATGTGGAAGTAGATGAGGGCCATGCGGGAGTGTTTTGGTTTTAATTGTGGTCATTTGTTTGGCTGATGGAAGAGATGACTGGGTCCACCTTTGCTTGAACTCTGGTGTGATTCCCCTTAGAGACTGAGTTCTGGAAATGACTGCAGAGATGTATTGCCATGAATTGTGTTGGGATTTTTGGAGGCCACGCATGATAGTGGCTCTTGGAAACTGAGATCTAGGCCCAGGGGGCTTCCCACAGAGCACTGGGAATCTCAGCAAGAATATCACATGATTTTATTCTGAAAGACTAGGCAGCCATAGTTGAGAGTAAAAACACACATGGACCTCACATTGTGGACCTCAATGGGCCTGTCTTCATGTGATCTTTTGGCCACTCTTTGGGAAGTCTTGCCTGTGAGAGTTCTCCAGATCATTCATTGAAATGAGCTTCCTCACCATTCAATGTTTCCAGAATGAATTCAATCCCACAGTGCCTCCAACCAAATCCTTGAAAAATGGCTAGATAAATATCATGAAATTTTTGAAATTCCCATGACCACGTGACACTGGAGACACTTTTGATTTCTTGTTGCTGATCATGAGTGTACCAGACAGTGCCTTGATTGACTAAGTTTCATGAAAATGGTGTAGTACAGAGATGCAAATAAGTTAAAGTCTGCTGAGTAGTTGGCCTAGAGCAGTGTTTTGCAGGTCTGTGATAAAACTTCTGTGGTGGGGTCAGGTGGATCTGCCAAAAGGCTTGTAAATGACATGGTGCAGCCAGCAGACCCTTGTATGTAAAGGCATCTTGTTGAATGGAGAGGTTTCAGGGCAATGTTCAGAATCAGGATGCTATGGTCAAGGGGGCAAGCTATGTGGGATAGAAGCCTGGTTGGTGCATTCTCCTGCAGACCCTGACACACAGCACGTAACAGATCTCCTTCCAGCACTGTGACACAGTTGAATTCCTTGTATTTCCTTAAGCCAATACCAAACTCCCAGTGCAGCAGCAAGAACACCATGAAATGTGGAGGATGACCAAATGGCTTCACAGTTCACACGGGGTGACACTTAGCCTCCAGTGGCAAGAGTTTACTTAAAAAGAGAGAATTTAGCCTTGCTGCCTCATGTTCTTTGGAAAATAAGAAACCATGTTCTGCAGGTCACACAGATGGAGACCCAGAATTGGTGGTCTCACTAGAAAGGAAGCCATAGGTCCTGACAACAACATATACTTCAAGTGCCCAAACTCAGAGGCAGGTTCTCCAGAAGTCTTTAGGCTGGCGGATCTCCATATTTGTGCAGTTTTTACCCTGTCCCTTACTTTTGGAAACTCCTCTACCACCTCCAAGGTTGTGAACTCCTGACCATGTTCCATTCCTGATATCTATTCACAGATTTTCTAACTCCTTTCCTTTAATTTTTTCTTACTTGGGGCAAAGGTAATGTCAAGGTATTGTTCTGAATGAGAGTGGAGAGATTTTGTGTAGCACATATTTGCATACACATTTGATTCATTTTCCTATTTTACATTCAAAATACTGAATCCCTGACACTAACCCATACCCTACTCGACTCTGACTACTAATCCTAATATGGTGGAGAGAAATAATGCAAACAGAATTGAAATACAAACAGTTCAGAGGAGGCATGGTGTATAGTTGGATTTGCCTTTTGCATGATAAAGTGTAGGTGTTATAAATCTAGTCAATTTTTAATTGAAATAGTTCACCGTGTGTTTTTGTAGTTAACAAATATGTGAATTCCTGTCTCCCTTTCTCTGTAGCCTATTCAGCACATGTATTTTTATATACACATATAGAATACTACCTGGTATCACACGTACATTTTTGTGACTTGGCTGACTTGGAGATACAAATTGTGAGAAGAGATCACTCCTCCTAAACGCTGTTGGAACTGAAAATTCAAGTTTTGTGTGAGCTTCCTAGGAGAACAACATTGTACATAAATCCATGTTCAGTACAATAAATAATTTTGCATCTGTGGATGTTATATATTTCATGATGAATATTGATTGGCATATATATTGCTACTTTTTAATATCTCTGTGTTGTTTTGTGTGTGTGTGTGTATATATATATATATATATATATATATATATATATATATATACACTCTCAAGATTTTTCAAAAAATGAAATATATGTGTCTTATATACACTACCTAAATTAAATCATGTTCATGTATGTGGATTTATAATCAACATTTCACAAGATTATTCTCAGAAATATTCATCCACCTGAACTACATATTTCTTTTCTAGTACTTAAAACTAACTTCAGTGAATGGTGCTTACAATTCCTAATATTTCTACAGTAATTGACCCACTTTAACATCAATGCAATTAGATTCCAATGGGACATGGTGTGTATTTTGATGTTCATTTTTATTCAACACTGGTTTGTTAATATTTCTTTAGTTTATGCACATCATAGGATATATATTTTATTCACAATTTCATAAATTTATTGGCATTTGTTTCATAATTTCATAAATTTATTGGCATTTGTTTCACTTTCAATCACTTCCTGCTTCAGAACACATGTATTTCTCCAGGTCTCTTGACTGGTCTTTTCATGAGACTTCTTTCCAAACACATTATTTTTGATTTCTATAATCACTTTTGAAGCAAATTGCATACAATCTTCATGATAAAACATAACCAAAATATACAATTAGATGTGTAACTGGTTGGAATGAATGATTGTATATCAATGTAAGATTTTCTGTATATTTTCACATATCAATTCAAACCATTATTTAAAGTGGAAACAGTTGTATTATTTATTCACAGTATTGTCAATTCATGCATTAATTCTATAATTATAGACACAGGGTACAAATCTTTGTACCCCCAATACTAATTTATACATCTTCAAAATATTGCTCCCAGAAATGGTGAAGAAATACTCATGTCGCCTCATCTACATATACATTTTATTATAGTAATATTCAGGACACAAAATGCAAAGGTCAAACTTATGATTGTACCAAAGCCTAAATTGAAAGTGAGCATGGATTACTAAAAACATCCATGTTTTTAATTGATATAGTTCACCATGTGTTTTTGTAGTTAACAAATATGTGTTCAGGTTGCCTAATGTTCTCAAATGTCAATATTATTTGTGACAACATATTTGTTTCTTCCTCAGATTATATATTCAAACTCAACCCTGGTGAAAATATCTAATCCTATCATTCACTTTATACTTTTCCTGATTTCTTAATGTCTCTATTGATATCTGCTTTCCGACATATTTTCCCCAGTTCATCATTGTGACTGACTCTTCACATGTGCTCACATTTAAATTCACTCTCTATCCAAAACCCAATTGCTAGAGAATTTTTGTCCAAATCCTATACTCACTCTTCTTTCTAAAACTCTTACTATCTTTCTAATAATTCCGACTATCCCTTTTGTGACTAGAAGTTCTCCTCAACATTCCATCATCCAACGTACAAGGTCCTATGCCATTGTACATCAATTTATCTGAGACATCTCTGCAGAAAATAATTCAAATCTAAGTATCCCAATTAAGGGCCCAATGCCCTACTGGGCTTCAAATCTTTTCTAGATTTCTGTTTTCATACTTATATTTCACCTATATTATCTTGTAAATATTGCAGGTTCCGAATCATTCCTGCAGATGATGAATATTGATTCCTAACTCAAATCGAACATGTTATTAATCCTAACCATACACTGTTCCCTCAATCTAAGTTTACAGAAGATTAGGGACAGAGTTGGTCTTACAATACAGGAATGTAGCGGATCTTCCACCTGCTAAGATCCTCAAAGGTCCATACAGAAATGATCCCTGGAGAAGATGTAGGCAGCTATGAAGGACCTGAGAGAGAAAAAGTCATCTCCATGGAATGGCTCACCAGCAACTAACAACTTCACAGAGTTGGCCAAGGAGACCAGATCTGAGACAGGACAGGCCATTTCTGGGGAACATAGTATGGCCCACCAGTCAGAGGACACTCTGGATAGTCACAGACCTACTTGGGGAAAGGAGGTGCCTTTGTGTGTTGGGTGTGAGTTTGTGGTCTTGTATTATTTTCTAAGAATAGGTAGGAAAGGCAATTAGTTCATTTTGGAGTGGACAGTTTCTAGAAAGTCGCTTGACAAGGAGTGTGTTTCTATGTCTGGGTATCCCACTTTGTTCGTGGATGAAGACATTAGAAAGAGCATGCATCTATGGATGTGTTCTGTCTAGTAGAAAGCTTCCCAGCATTCATCCTTCCCAATTTATGAATGGACTTGGCTTGCCTTCTGGATGGGCAACACCTACTGTCTTCCTAAGTTGGTGTTTTCTGCCTGAATTCTGGCCACTCTCCATAATAGGCTCATGGTTATGTGTCCAAGATATGTACCACCTCCAAGCTCTGGGACATGTCCATGTACAGGATAGCTGAAGGGAATTGGAGCATCTCAGAAAACTCAGATATCAATGTGAACAGTAAAGTCTCTGTGGAGAAACCCTGCTTTGGGCCTTTTGCATACCTTTTCTTCTGTTGCACTGAATTACAGGAAGGTCTTTGATTAGGCTACCCCTTTGTGAAGCCTGAAGAAAAGAGTTTTAAAATGGAAATGAATGGGCATCACCTGGGGCCCTTTCCTTAATTTTTTGGAAAGGGATGTGTCTGAATCGGCCACCTGGCCCTGTGTGAGGCTGTGGCTTAGATACTCAGAACCTAATGGATCTAAAGAAAGATCCCTTGTGTGCACCCAAATCCAAAATGTCCAAAAAGCATTCATTGTGGATGACGTCTCTCTCCTTCCTCTGTAAGGTTCCTGATCTCCATCAAGTGAGAATAGGGATCCTTTGCATCAAATGAGTTCTTCAAAGCCCTGCAGAGTGTAGCCCATAGGTGCTTGTGATTTCTCATGACTCCAGTTCACATAAAGAATCTAAATCCCACAGTCAGTAGGCCTCAAATTGGAATAGTAGAGCAGTATTAAAGGCAGGGCTCTATGATCATTCCGTGTTCAAAGGAAGGGTGTCCAGGCAACCCTGACTTGTGACAAATGAGGTGTGAGGGTGCTTATTTTGAACACTGTGTTGGTCTGCACCCCTCATGGAAACCTCCAGCCAGAGGTTATTATTAGTGTCTATATGGAAGAAGATGAGTGCCATGTGGGAGTCTTTTGTTTTTAATTGTGGTAATTTGTGTGGCGGTTGGAAGAGATGTCTGGTTCCACCTGGGCATGAACTCTGGTGTGATTCCCCTTAGAGACTGAGTTGTGGAACTGTCCTCAAAGAAGTATTGCCATGAATTGTGTTGGGATTTTAGGAGGCAACACATGAGATTTGCCCCTGAAACCGAGATCTAGGCCCAGGGTGGCTTTCCTCAGAGCATAGGTAATCTCATCCAGGATATCACACGATTTTATTGTTAAAGACTTGCAGCCATAGTTGAGAGTCAAAACACACATGGAGCTCAAATTGTAGACCTCAATGAGCCTGGCTTCATGTGACCTTTGGGCCACTATTTGGGAAGCCATGCCTGTGATAGTTCTCCATTTCTTTTGTTCAAATAAATTTTCTCGCCATTTACTGATTCCTGAATGATTTCAAACCCACAGTGCCTACAACTTCATCCTTAAAAAGTAGCTAGATGAATACCACGAAATTTTTGAAATTCCCATGACCAGGTGGCACTGGAGAACATTTGGATTCCTGTTGCTTATCATGAGTATACCAGACAGTGCCTTGATTGACTTGGTTTCATGAAAATGGTGTAGAACAGAGATGCCAGTAAGTTGGAGCCTGCTGATTCGTTGGCCTAGAGTAGTGGTGGTCAGGTTTCTGATAAGATATCTATGGTGAGGCTATGTTTATCTGCCATTGGCTTCCAAACGGCTTGTGACTGACATTTTGCATCCAGCAGACCCTTGGATGTAAAAGCATCTTGTTATATGGAGAGGTTTCAGGGCAATGTTCACAATCAGGTTGCTATGGTCATTGGGGCAAGCTCTGTGGGAAAAAAGCTTGCTTGGTGCATTCTCCTGCAGACCCTGACCCACCACATGTGACAGAACTCCCTCCAGCACTTTGTCCCAGTGGAACTCCTTTGATTTTATGAAACAAATACCAACTCCCAGTGCAGCAGCAAGAAACACCACAAAAAGTGGTGAAAAAACGGCTTTACAGTAAACATGAGAAGACACTTAGCCCCCAGTGGCCACAGTTTACCTACAAAGAAAATTCAGCACTGCTGCCTCATGTTCGTTGAGAAATAAGAAACAATGTCCTGCAGGTCACATAGATGCAGACCCAGTTATGATGGTCTCACTAGAAAGAAAGCTAAATCTCCTGACAACAACGTATATTTCAAGTGCCCAACCTCAGAGGCAGTTTCTCAAAAGTATTTAGGCCAGCAGAGCTCCATATTTGTGGAGTGTTTACCCTGTCCCTTACTTTTGGAAACTCCTATACCACCTCCAAGGTTGTGAACTCCTGAGCATATTCCATTCCAGATAAGTATTCACAGATTTTCTAACTCATCTCCTCTAATTGTGTCTTACTTTAAGCCAAGGTAATGTCAAGGCATTGTTCTGGATGAGAGTGGAAAGATTTTTGTGTAGCACATATTTGCATAAATATTGAATTCATTTTCTTATTTTCAATTCGAAATACTGAATCCCTGACACTAACCCATACCCTACTAGACTCTGACTACTAATCCTAATGTGATGGAGAAAAATAACCCACACAGAATAGAAATACAAGCAGTTCAGAAAAGGCATGGTGTATAGTTGTACTTTCCTTTTGCATGATAAAGGGTTGGTTTTATAAATCTAGTCAATTTGTAGTTGAATAAGTTCTCTATGTGTTTTTAAAGTTAACAAATATGTGAATTCCTGTCTCCCTTTCTCTGTAGCCTATTCAGCACATGCATTTATATATGCACATATAGAATACTACATGGTATCACACGTACATATTTGTGAGGTAACTGACTTGGCAAATACAAATTGTTAGAAGAGATCACTTCTCCTAAATGCTGTTAGAACTGAATATTCAACCTAAGGGTGAGCTTCCTATTTGAACAATATAAATCCATATTTAGTAAAATCAATATTTTTGGATCTGTGGATGATATATATTTCATGGTGAATTTCGATTGGCATACATAATGCTACTTTGTCATGACTGTGTTTAGGTGTGTGTGTGTGTATATATATATATATATATATATATATATATATATATATATATATATATATTCACTCTCCTGATTATTCAAAATATGAAATATATGTGTCTTATTATACACTAACTAAATTCATTTATATTCATGTATGTGGATTTATAATCAATTTTCACAAGATTATTCTCAGAAATATTCATCCACCTGAAATACCTGTTTTTTTCCTAGTACTGAAAACTAACTTCTGGGGATCATATGATGGCGGCGATGAGAGTTCCTCATCCCCGTGTACCACGTCACTTTGCGTGAGATTGACGAGTTAGAACGGCTAAAATCTATCTTGTTAGGAATTTCCAGAAAAATTGGTGTGCTCCAAAACCTACAGAAAGGATTTCCATTGCCCAAGGACCAGCTAGGGGGCTCAAACGCCAGCGATTTGTCCGCAAGGAGGGTCACTCTGCTTTTTCAGCAAATTTCCCCACTGCTAGAGTTTGCAATGCGCACGGGAAATGACGAGAGAGCAACGTAAAGATACAGCCCTGTGGATTTTGCGGGCTCCTGCCAGCTGTGCAATCACTGTGCTCAGTGCTAAATTCTGGGTTTGAAACGGGGGAAAGAAGCTGTCCAATTCGGTTCTGCACACCGGTGAGACCACAGAGGAAGATAGCGGTCACCATCTTGGAGAGCTGACGTCACCATCCCTGTTTTCGACTGATCACAGCTCATTCAGATACAGAACACGTAATTTCAGGCTGCCATTCACCTTTATCTTGCAGACAAATTACTCAGGGTCAGTGCTAAAGTGCCGCAGTCTGGCTGGGCACAATTCAGGAGCCACTTGTCAAAAGAAACTAACTTTATTTTTAGAACTACACAAGATAAACAAAACAGCTCCTCAGGAATAAAACCCTCAGAGCCCAACTGCCACCACCGGCTTCCCACAAGCCACACACCCAACAACCTCTTCCTCCCACAATCCTCCTGCTCTTGAGGCCAATTGGCTGGGTCGCATGGGCGGAGCCAAAAAAGTCCCCCAATGAGCAGCTCCGTGGTCTGAAAGGGCAGGGAAACAGCCCAATGAGCATCTCCACAGAGGAGCCAATCAGCTAGGTGTTGCTGGGGCCACTGTGAGCCAATCATCAGCTGGCAGTCTGAAAGTTTGCTGGAGCCCCTTCGGCTGTGGCTCTCAACATCTCCCCCTCTCTGTTTAAACAAGAAGCATGTGGCTTAGGGACCGTGTCTGCCTTAGGTTGTCCAATAGTACATATGGTCCTTACCCGTTATTGGATGAGCTGACCTCAAGGCGTCAGCCTCCTGTCTTAGGTTGGTACCATAGTAATTGGATCTTACCCGTCATTGACTACCAGTCCAGTATACAGCCACACCTGTGTAGAGGTCTTCGTACCAGCGGGGGGGTGAGGTTCTTTGCCTCACCTCTGTTGGCCCCCAAATTTTAGCTGAACTATCATGACAAACAGAAGGGAGGAAGATACACCAAGCCAGCTGACGGCTCCTTTTGGAAAAATTGTACCACCGATGACACCATCAGCATAAATACCCCAACACTACCAGAAGTTGCTGCACCAACAGATAGTTCACAATGCATACAAGTGAGTTCACAATGCATATAAGTGATACATAGTTCAGGCAAGTTCTGCAAGCAGTTCAGTGATGGCTATAGCAGAAGCTGTAGATTGGTTTTATCTTTGTCTTCATGCACTGGGATGAAGATAGGAATTCTGACAATAATGGCTAAAGAAAAATTATATAACATTATATAACATTCCAGAAGACACTAAAAGAAAACAATTTTCTTAACAATTTACATTGTCTTCACTGAAGATAGGAATTCTGGCAATAATGGCTAAAGAAAAAATTATGTAACATTCCAGAAGGCACTAAAAGAAAACAATTTTCTTAACAATTTACATTGTCTTCACTGAAGATAGGAATTCTGGCAATAATGGCTAAAGAAAAAATTATGTAACATTCCAGAAGGCACTAAAAGAAAACAATTTTCTTAACAATTTACATTGTCTTCACCGGCACTGGGATGAAGATAGGAATTTTGGCAATAATGGCTAAAGAAAAAATTATGTAACGTTCCAGAAGGCATTAAAAGAAAACAATTTTCTTAACAATTTACATTATCTTTAAGAGAATTATTAAATATAATGAAAAGGAAAGGTGAAAGTAAACAAACAGATCTGTTAACCTCCTTTTTTGTTCATATTTTAAAACAATCTTCAACAGCTGTTTACCCAATTTAAATTAAACCATTTAAATCACGTGAATAAAAAAAAATTATTTGGATCCATTTTTTCATGAGCACTCATCATATATGACATATGGACATACGTACATTCAAACACAAAACACAAGTGTGCACACATAATACATACGACACATAACATAATAGTAAAGGCCTTATAACTTTTTACAGGTGAAATCTCCATTGCAATGTTTAAAAACTCTATAGTCAAAAAATAGGACTGATCAGCAAAACATTAACCTAGGTCTGTATGAGCTCATAAAAAAAAAAAAATATGGGAAAGGGCAATAATAAAATAGATATTGAAAAAAGCATTCTGGTTCTGTCGCAGATGTAAGAATAACCAAACTGGAGTTCTGGATATCACATCTTCTTTTTGGTCTGTAGAAATCGCTTTAGTTAATCTGTCTGGAATCCAAATCAGCTGCTGTTCTCCCTGTGGAAACACATAAACAGACCCCCGATTCCAGGCAATCACTGGGTCAGGACCTTAGTTAATCTCTCTGGAATCCAAATCGGCTGCTGTTCTCCCTGTGGAAACACACAAACAGACCCCCGACTCCAGACAATTACTGGGTCAGGACCTTTCCATTGTCCTGTTAGAATATCCTTCCAAAGTACCTTGGGCTTATATACATTTTTTGGACACATATGCCTTTCCGCAGCACTAAGCCCTGATGAATCCAAATTTAAAAAGTTTAGAGTAAAAAGGGTTATTTTAAGTTTATCTTTGGGGAATATGTACCCATTTCCAATTCCTTCTTTTTGCTTTAATAAGTACATTTTAATAGTTTGATGAGCTCTTTCAACTATGCCTTGTCCCTGTGGATTGTATGGGATTCCTGTTATATGAGTAATGCCAAATGATGAGCAAAATTGTTTAAAAGAGGTAGAAGTATAACCAGGGGCATTATCTGTTTTTAACTGTTTTGGAACGCCCACAGTGGCAAAATTTTGTAAGCAATGAGCTATAACATCTTTAGTTTTTTCTCCGGCATGAAGGGAGCCCATCAAAAATCCAGAAGAAGTATCAACTGTAACATGCAAATATTTTAATTTTCCAAATTCTGGCAAGTGTGTGACGTCCATCTGCCAAATATGGTTAGGTATCAATCCTTTAGTATCTACAAATTCAGCATAAGATTCATTAGTTCCTTGTATTATCTTAGATAATTGACCTTGTAAACCTCCATGTCCTTGTAAAGTCTTCCATGCCTTAACTGCATCTACAGCAATTTGTAAATATACACCAGGATCATATGCAATTTGTTGCTGCTGATCCTCATAAGGTCCCTTTCCTAACAACATATCTAGATTTCTCTGAGGATAACCAGCTGCTGCATTTCGCCTAGCCGTCTCCTTGCAAAATTCCTCATTGGCAACCTTCCATAACAGGTATTGTCCTCCATTTAGCACAGCTTTACACATATTAGCCCAATCTGCTGGCGTCATGTTCAAGTTGGTAATGGATTCGACCAAGCTTACAGTGAAGGGTGCTTGAGGACCATAGGTTGTCACAGCCTCTTTTAGCTGCTTCACTGTTTTGAAATTTAAAGTATGGTAAACTCGCTGCCCTCCTACCTCAAATACAGGGCATGTTAATACTTGAGATCCTGTCTCAGGATCTGAACTATCCACTGCGGGGGTTGGGGGCCTCTCAGCATATGAAGGTGGCCTTGTCAGTTGGACACTTACGTCCTCTGGTGATAGAAAGGTGTTAGTAGCAGTCTCCTGTAGAGGTGGTGCTGTTGGTTGGACACGTAAGCCCTCTGGTGATAGAAAGGTTTTAGTAGCAGTCTCCTTTTGTAACTTTCCCCCTGATGGCTTTTTCTGCTCTAAACTTTCTTTCTCTGTCTGATTAGCTCGAAAGACCTTCTCTTTTCCTTGAATCTTTTCCTCTTTCTGACTAACTTGAGAGACCTCCTCATTTACTTGAATCAATATGTCTTCTCCTTCCTCTACCTTTGTCTGAATTGAAGGTTTTGGACTAAGCAAACAAGATACGAACGTCCACAATGGCAATGTGCCTGCTGGCAGAGTTCCTGGGCTGTTCTTTTCTATTCTTTTTAAATCTTCACCATGATGGTTCCATTGTGATATACTTAACAACTCCTCCTTAAAAAGCCATGGGCTACATTTTTGCATTGTATCAACGTATGCCCTGACTGCTCTTGATTTTACTGGGATGCCTCCTTCCTCTAACAATTTACTTAACACTCTTTCGGTTTGTTTTTTACTAATTTCTGATCCCGTGTTTCTACTATAATACAACCCAACAAGATGACGCCAAACAAAACCGAGACAGAATGAAATAAAAATGGAACCACACAAAATCATTATAACCTTTCTATCCTCCTTACATGTGCATCCGTCCTTTCTCCCTATCTGTTCCTCAGACGTAAATAGTTTTTCCTCAGAAGTGAGCGGTTTTTCTTCCGTCTCACTCATCTCCAGGGACAGGCAACTTAAAACAAAAATGAAGCAAAACAAAAGAGGAATCTTAAAATGGCTCCCCATCCTCTCACCCTGCCCTCAGGGGCGAGCGGTTTACTTACCCTCAGTCGCTCCCCGTGCGGGCCACCAAATGCCGCAGTCTGGCTGGGCACAATTCAGGAGCCACTTGTCAAAAGAAACTAACTTTATTTTTAGAACTACACAAGATAAACAAAACAGCTCCTCAGGAATAAAACCCTCAGAGCCCAACTGCCACCACCGGCTTCCCACAAGCCACACACCCAACAACCTCTTCCTCCCACAATCCTCCTGCTCTTGAGGCCAATTGGCTGGGTCGCATGGGCGGAGCCAAAAAAGTCCCCCAATGAGCAGCTCCGTGGTCTGAAAGGGCAGGGAAACAGCCCAATGAGCATCTCCACAGAGGAGCCAATCAGCTAGGTGTTGCTGGGGCCACTGTGAGCCAATCATCAGCTGGCAGTCTGAAAGTTTGCTGGAGCCCCTTCGGCTGTGGCTCTCAACACTAAAGGACCCACGGAAATTGCTTCTTGGATCCTCCTCCTATCAGAATATACACCGAGCCCGGAGCGGCTGAATTCTGGGTCCTGGAACTGCTCTGGCCCAGGGCTAAACAACATGAGGCTTCTGCTGAATACTGTGGAGGTAAATGCCAACTGAGCCTTCATAGGCAGTGGCAACAGGATTGAGACGAGGCTTGTGAGGGCCGGTCAGGACTCACCCGTTTCTTTGGTCACCTGGCAAAGGGAATGAAATGCTGCCATTCACATGGGATACCAACATGGCAGAGATCTGATGTCATCACAAAGCGGTGGAGGAGATAACTTCATCGATACCAGCGGCGAGAGAAATAGTTGGTCTCCTGGTAAAGAAAGTAAGTCACAAATATCCGAGTCTCTCTCATTTTGTCATCAAGCCAGAGGTGCAGAGCAAAGCTGCCGCCTGTGCCCGGAACAGGCCTAGCAACCCACCAGCGTGGTAGTCACGTCACCCCAATTGGAGTAGGGGCAAAGAGAGCCGCCACCAATGCCTGCAAGGTAGGCAGACGTGCGACCTACCGGCAGAACAGGCCCAGCGGCCGGTCAGCATGGTAGACAGATCACCCCAATTGGAGGAGCAGCACAGCCGCTGACCGCACCTGCAATGGAGACTTTTCCACTATACAAGAGCAATATAAATATATAGGGGGAAAATTTCAAAAACACAACAGTTTCACCAAGCAGAAAGTAATGCGAGCATTATGAAAAGACAAGAAAAGAAAGGACCACAAGCAATGCAGGTCAACTCAACTTTAGAAAAAGTAATAGATGCAGCAGATGGAATGTCAGATAAAGAATTCAGGATATACATGCTTTAGATGATCTGGAATCTCAAGGAAGTCATTAGACAGCAAAATCAGACAATGAAAGATCACTTCAACAATGAATTATATAAAAAAATCCAAGTAGCAAAGATCAACTATACAGGGAGATAGAGGTTATAAAAAACAAACAAACAGAAATCCTAGAAATGCAGGAAGCAATGAACCATCTTAAAAACTCAATTGAGAATACTACCATCAGAGCAGAATACTTAGAAGATAGAACATCAGACAATGAAGACAAAGTATTTCAACTCGAAAAGAACATATACAGCTCATCAAGACTATTAAGAAACCATGAGCAGAACTCCAAGAAATATGGGATAACATAAAGAGACCAAACATAAGAGTCATTGGGATACAGGAAGGTATAGTGGTCCTAACCAAAGGAATGAGCAATCTATTAAATAAAATAATACGAGAAAACTTCCCAGACTTGAAGAATGAGAAAAAATCCCAAATCCTAAAAGTCTACAGGACGCCAAACATGCAAAATCATAAGAGATCCACACCTAGATACATTATAATGAAGATGCCCAACATACAGAATAAGGAGAGAATATTAAAAGCTACAAGAGAAAGAAAGCAGATTATATTTAGTGGTAAACCAACCAGGATAACAGCTGATCTTTCAACACAGACTCTGAAATCTAGAATATCCTTTAATAACATATTTCAAACACTGAAAGAAAATGGGTGCCAACCAATAATCATGTATCCAGCGAAATTCAGCTTCAGATGGAAGATGAAATTAAAACCTTCCACGATAAACAAAAGTGAAAAGAATTTGCAGCTAGAAAACCATCTCTTCAAAACATCCTTGGCAAAACATTACAGGAAGAGGAAATGGAAAATAACAATGAAAACCAACAGTGGGAGGTAGGACATTAATGGGGGGGGAAATAATCAAAGAGGAAAACAAACCATGTTTAGTAACATATATAAACAAATATGGCTGGAAGAACAACCCATATCTCAATAATAACCAAAAATCTTCATGGCTTAAACTCACCAATTAAAAGACACAGGCTACTAGAATTGATCACAAAACAAGAACCAACAAAATGCTGCCTACAGGAGACGCATTTGATAGGAAAAGGCATACATAGACTTAAGGTGAAAGGTTGGAAAAATCATATCACTCATATGAACTTCGGAAACAAGCAGGAGTGTCCATACTCATATCAAGTAAAATAGATTTCAAGCCAAAGTTAATCAAAAGGAATAAAGAGAGACACTACATACTACTCAAGGGAACCATATGCCAACAAGAAATAACAATCATAAATATATATGCCCCAAACAATGGTGCAGCTTTGTTCATCAAACAATCTCTTCTCAATTTCAAGAGTCTAATAGACCACAATACAGTGGTCATGGGAGACTTGAACACACCTCTCTCACCACTGGACAGATCTTCCAAACAAAAGTTAAAAAAGGAAACTATAGAACTCAATAACACAATTAATAACCTAGACTTAATTGACATATATAGAATATACAACACAACATCAAGCAGTTACACTTTTTTCTCAGCAGAACATGGATCTTTCTCAAAAATAGATCATATATTATGTCACAGGGCAACTCTTAGACAATATAAAGGAGTTTATCTGATCATAATGGAATGAAACTAAAAATCAACGATAAAAGAAGAAAGGAAAAATTATTCATCACTTGGAGAATGAACAATAGGTTACTGAATGATCAATGGGTTATAGAAGACAACAAGGAGGATATTAAAAAATTCCTAGAGATAAATGAAAACACAGACACAATATATCGGAATCTATGAGACACATTGAAAGCAGTTCTAAGAGGAAAATTCATTGCTTGGAGTTCATTCCTTAAAAAAAGAAAAAAAACAACAAATAAATGATCTCATACTTCATCTCAGAATCTTAGAAAAAGAAGAGCAAAACAACAGCAAAGGAAGTAGAAGGCTAGAAATAATTAAAATCAGAGTTGAAATTAATGAAATCGAAACAAAAGAAACAATTGAAAAAATTAACAAAACTAATAGTTGGTTTTTTGAAAATATAAATAAAATCAACAGACCCTTAGCCATGCTAACAAAGAGAAGAAGAGAGAGAACTCAAATTACTAGCATATAGGATGAAAAAGGCAATATAACAAGAGACAGTTCAGAAATACAGAAGATAAACAGAAATTATTTTGAATTATTATACTCCAATAAAATAGAATATAGTGAAGGCATTGATAAATTTGTTAAGTCATATGAACTGCCCAGATTGAGTCAGGAGGATATAGACAACCTAAATAGACCAATATCAATTGAGGAAATAGAAAAAACCATCAAAAGACTACCAACTAAGAAAAGCCCAGGACCAGATGGGTATAGAGCACAGTTTTACAAAACCTTTAACGAGGAAAAAAAAAAACAATACTTTTCAAGCTATTTCAGGAAAAATGCAAAATTCCTCAAAAAAATTATGGTGAATCAGACACAAAAACATATCAAATAAAATGTGCACCATGATCAAGTAGGATTCATCCCTGGGATGCGTGGCTGATACAATATACGGAAATCAATAAATGTTATTCATCACATCAATAGACTTAAAAATAAGAACCATATGATCATCTTGGTAGATGCGGAAAAACCATTCGACAAGTTACAGCATCGCTTTACTTTTAAAACTCTAGAAAATCTAGGGATAACAGGAACATACCTCAATATTGTAAAAGCAGTCTATGCTAAGCCTCAGGCTAGCATTATTCTGAATGGAGAAAAATTGAAGGCTTTTCCTCTAATTCTGGAGCAAGACAGGGATGCCCTCTCTCACCCCTTCTGTTCAACATAGTTCTCAAAACACTGGCCAGAGCAACTAGACAGATTAAAAGAAATTAAAGGCATAAAAATAGGAGAAGAAGAACTTAAATTATCGATATTTGCAAAAGACATGATTCTATACCTAGCAGACCCAAAAGGGTCTACAAAGAAACTATTAGAGCTAATAAATGAATTCAGCAAAGTGGCAGAATATTAAATCACCACGCATAAATCAAAGGCATTCCTGTATATCAGGGACAAATCCTCTTAAATGGAAATGAGGACAATCACTCCATTCACAATATCCTCAAAAAAATAAATAAATACTTGGGAATCAACCTAACAAAAGAAGTGAAAGACATATACAATGAAAACTACAGAACCCTAAAGAGAGAAATGGAAAGAGATTTTACAAGATGAAAAAATATACCCTGTTCATGGATAAGCAGAACTAATATCATCAAAATGACGATATTACCAAAAGTTCTCTATAGGTTTTATGCAATGCCAATCAAAATCCCAAGGGCATTTCTTGTAGAAATAGATAAAACAATTATGAAATTAATATGGAAAAATAAAAGACCCAGAATACCAAAAACAATTCTAAGCAGGAAGGGTGAATCAGGCAGTATACCGATACCAGACCTCAAACTATACTATAGATCAATATTAACAAAAAGAGCATGGTACTGTTACCAAAACAGGCGGGTGGACCAGTGGTACAGAATAGAGGACACAGAAATCAATCCATAAAACTACAGCTATATTATATTTGATAAAGGGGCTAAAAGCATGCAATGGAGGAAGGATAGCATCTTCAACAAATGGTGCTTGGAAAACTGGAATTCCATATGTAACAAAATAAAACTGAATCCCCTCCTCTCGCCATGCACAAGAGTTAACTCAAAATGGATCAAGGAGTTTGATATCAAATCAAGACACGGCATCTGGTAGAAGAAAACTTTTGCCACGATCTACATACTGTGGGGTCGGGCTCCAAATTTATCAATAGGACACCCATAGCACAAGAGTTAATAACCAGAATCAACAAATGGGACTTACTCAAACTAAATAGATTTTTCTCAGCAAAGGAAACAATAAGAGAGGTAAATAGGGAGCCTACATCCTTGGAACAAATCTTTACTCCTCACACTTCAGATAGAGCCCTAATATCCAGAGTATACAAAGAATTCAAAAAAATTAAACAAGAAGAAAACGAATAACCCAATCAACAAATGGGCCAATGACCTGAACAGACACTTCTCATAGGAGGACATACAATCAATCAATAAGTACATGAAAAAATGCTCACCATCTCTAGCAGTCAGAGAAAAGCAAAAAAAAACCCACCCTAAGATACCATCTCACTGCAGTAAAATTGGCAGCCATTATGAAGTCAAAGACAACATGTGCTGGCGAGGATGTGGGGAAAAGGGTACGACTGTACATTGCTGGTGGGACTGCAAATTGGTGTAGCCAATTTGGAAAGCAGTATGGAGATTACTTGGAAAGCTGGGAATGGAACCACCATTTGACCTATTCCCCTTCTCGGTCTATTCCCTAAAGACCTAAAAAGAGCATGCTACAGGTATACTGATAAACCGATGTTCATAGCAGCACAATTCACAATAGCAAGACTGTGGAACAAACCTAGATTCCCTTCAATAGATGAATGGATTAAAAATGTGGCATTTATATAGAATGGCTTGTGACTCACAAGGTGCAGCCAGCAGACCCTTATATGTAAAGGCAAATTGTTATATGGAGTGGTTTCAGGTACATGTTCAGATTCAGGTTGCTATGGACACGGGGGCAAACTATGTGAGATAGAAGATTGGATGGTGCATTCTCCTGGAGACCCTTACCATACACACGTGACAGAACACCCTCCAGCACTGTGTCCCAGTTGAACTCTTTGTATTTCATGAAGCAAATACCAAACTCCCAGTTCAGCAGCAAGAGACACCAGGAAAAGTGGAGGATGACCAAATGGCTTCACAGTTCACACGGGGAGACACTTAGGTCCCAGTGTCCACAGTTTACTTAGGAAGAGAGAATTCAGCACTGCGGTCTCATGTTCATTGGAAAATAAGAAACCATGTCCTCCAAGTCACATAGATGCAGACCCACCTTTGATGGTCTCATTACAAAGGAAGCTAAAGCTCCTTACAACAAAATATATTTCAAGTGCCCAACCTCAGAGGGACTTTCTCAAGAAGTCTTTAGGCCAGCAGAGCTCCATGTTTGTGGACGGTTTAACCTTTCTCTTACTTTTAGAAACTCCTTTACCACCTCCAATTTTTTGAACTACTGAGCATATACCATTCCACATATGAATTCACAGATTTTCAAACTCTTCTCCTGTAATTGTGTTTTACTAGGTTCGAAGGTAATGACAAGGCATTGTTCTGGATGAGAGTGGGAAGATTTTTGTGTAACATATGTTTGCGTACACATTGGATTTATTTTCCTATTTTCCATTTGAAACACTGAATCCCTGACACTAACCCATACCCTACTAGACTTTGACGATTAATCCTAATACGGTGAAGAAAAATAACCCAAAGAGAATAGAAATACAAGTAGTTCAGAGGAGGCATGGTGTATACTAGGTCTTGCCTTTTGCATGATAAAGGGTAGGTGTTATAAAAATAGTCAATTTTTAATTGAAATACTTCTACATGTGTTTTTAAAGGTAAAAAATATGTGACTTCCTGTCTCATTTACTCTGTAGCCTATTCAGCACATGTATTTTAATATGCACATATAGAATCCTACCTGGTATCACACATAATTTCTTTTGAGGTGACTGACTTGGACGATAAAAATTGTGAGAAGATATCATTCCTCCTAAACGCTGTTGGAACTGAAAATTAAACCTATGTCAGCTTCCTAGTAGAACAACATTATACATGAATCCATGTTAAGCAAAATGAATATTTTTCGATCTGTGGATTATATATATTTCATGATGAAATTAGATTGGCATATATATTGCTACTTTTTAATGTCTGTGCGTGTGTGTGTGTGTGTGTGTGTGTGTGTGTGTGTGTATACACACACACTCTCCAGGTTTTTTAAAATATGAAATATATGTGTATTATATACACTCCCTAAATTCATTCATGTTCGTGTATATGGATTTATAATCAACTTTTTAGAAGATTATTCTCAGAAATATTCATCCACCTGGAACACATATTTGTTTTCCATTACTGAAATCTGACTTCAGTGAATGGTTCATACAAATCCTAACATTTCTCCATTAACTGACGCAGTTTAACATCAATGCAAGTAGATTCCTATGGGACATGATGTCTATTTTGAACTTCAATTTTATTCAACTCTGGTACATTACTATTTCTTCACGTTTATCCCATCATAGCATATATATTTTATCCACAAATTCACAAATTTATAGGCATTTGGTTCACTTTCAATCTGTTCCTGCTTTAGAACACATGTATTCCTCCAGGTTTCTTGACTGGAATTTTTTGAGACTTCTTTCCAAACACATTATTTTCGATTTCCATAATCTTTTTGAAGCAAATCTCACACACCCTTCATGATAAACCATAACCTAATATTACCTTTAGATGTATAAATGGTTGGAATGAATGATTGTATATCAATATTAGATTTACTGTATAATTTCAGATATCAAGTCAATGAATTATTTAAAGTGGAACCAGTTATATTATTTATTCACAGTATGATCTATTCATGCATTATCTCTATATTCACAGACACAGCATACACCTGTTTGTACCCCCAATACTAATTTATACATCTTCTCAATATTGCTCCTGGAAATGGTGGAAGAAATACTCATGTCACCAGATCTACATATACATTTTATCACAGTAATATTCTGGACAATAATGCAAAGGTCACACTTACGATTTTACAAAGCCTAAATGGAAAGTGAACATGGATTACTAAAAACATCCATATCCAGGTTGCCTAATGCTCTCAAATGTCATTCTTTGGTGACTACATATTTGTTTCTTCCTAAGATTATATATTCAAACTCAATCCTGTTAAAAATGTCTAATCCAAACACTCACTTTGTACTTTACCTAATTTCCTATTGTCTTCCTTGATATTTGCTTTCCTACATATTTTCCCTAGTTCATCATTGTGACTGACTCTTCACATGTGCTGACATTGACATTCACTCTCTAATCGCAACCCTGTTGCTAAAGAATTTTTTTTTCCAAATTCTATACTCACACTTCTTCCGAAAACTACCGACTATCTTCCTAATCCTACTGACTATCCCTTTTGGAGTTGATGTTACCTTCTAAATTTAATCATCCAAGGTACAAAATCTTATGCCATTGTATATTGATTTATCCAAGAAATCTCTGCTGAAGGTAATTCAATGCTAAGGATCCCAATCAAGGGCACAATTCCATTCTGCGCTTCAAATCTTATTTAGATTTCTGTTTTCATACATATATTTAACCTGTATGTTCTTATAAATATAGCAGATTCCCAATACCATTATTCATCGCTCAGAATGATTCCTAACCCAAATTGAACAAGTTATTAATCCTAACCATACACTGTTCCCTCAATCTAACTTTACAGAAGAGCGGGACAGAGTTAGTCTTACAATACAGGAACATAGGGGATCTTCCACCTGCTGAGAACCTCAAAGGTCTATGCAGATATGATCCCTGGAGAAGATGTAGGCAGATATGAAGGACCAAACAAGGCCTGTGTGGAAAGCTGTTCCCGGGTGCCTATGGTTGATATACCATTCTAACTTGTGAAAGTGTCACAGGAAGTAGGGGTAGCCACCAGCACTGTGTCCCCGTTGAATTTCTTGTATTTCGTGAAGCAAATACCAAACTCCCAGTGCAGCAGCAAGAAACACCACAAAAACGGAGGATGAACAAATGGCTTCACAGTCCACACGGGGAGACACTTAGCCCCCAGTGGCCACAGTTTACCTACAAAGAGGGAATTCAGTACTGCTGCCATATGTTCATTATAAAATAAGATACCTTGTCCTTCAGGTCACATAGTGATGGTCTCACTACAAAAGAAGCTATAGCTCTGGACAACAATATATATTTCAAGTGCCCAACCTCAGAGCCAGTTTCTCAAGAAGTCTTTAGGCCAGCAGAGCTCCATGTTTGGGTTGTGTTTACAATGTCCCTTACTTTAGGAAACTCGTCTACCACATCCAAGGTTGTGAAATCCTGAGCATTTCCCATTCCAGATTGGATTTATTTTCCAATTTTCCATTCTACAGTTACTGACCTAGTTTAACATCAATGCAAGTAGATTCCTATGAAACATGATGTGTATTTTGAAGTTCATTTTTATTCAACACTGTTACATTACTATTTCTTCAGTTTATGCACATCATAGGATATATATTTCATCCACAAGTTAGGAAGTTTATAGGCATTTGTTTTACTTTCAATCACTTTCTGCTTCAGAACACATGTATTCCTCCATCTTTCTTGACTAGTCTTCTCATGAGACTTCTTTCCAAACACATTATTTTCTATTTCTGTAATCACTTTTGAAACAAAACTCACACACCCTTCATTATAAACCATAAATCTAAGATTACCATTAGATGCATAACTCTTTGGAAAGAATGATTGTATATCAATATAAGATTTCATATATATTTTCAGATATCAATTCAATCCATTATTTAAATGGAACCGGTTATATTATATTTTTCCCAGTATGATCTATTCATGCATTATCTCTATATTCATAGACACAGCGTACACCTCTTTGTACCACCAATACTAAATTATACATCTTCACAATATTGCTCCCGGAAATGGTGGAAGAAATACTCATTTCACCTGATCTACATATATATTTTATTACAGTAATATTCTGGACACCAAATGCAAAGGTCACACTTATTATTGTACGAAAACCTAAATGGAAAGTGAGCATGGATTACTAAAAACATCAATGTCCACATTGCCAAATGCTCTCAAATGTCAATCCTATTCGTGACTACATATGTGTTTCTTCCTAAGATTATATATTCAACCTGAACCCTGTTGAAAATGTCTAATTCTATGACTTTATAGTTTGCCTGATTTTGTAATGTCTCTATTGATATCTGCTTTCCTACATAATTCCCAAGTTCATCATTGTGATTAACTCTTCACATGTGCCGACAAATACATTCACTCTCTAACCAAAACCCTATTGCTAAAGAATTTTTGTTCCAAATAATATACTCACTCTTCTTCCTAAACCTACCGACTATCTTCCTAATCCTACCGACTATCCCTGTTTGACTGGATGTTCTCTTCTACATTCAATCATCCAAGGTAGAAGATCCTATGCCATTGATTATAGATTTATCTTAGATATCTGTGCAGAACGTAATTTGATGTTAATTATCCCATTCAAGATCCCAATGCCATTCTGGGCTTCTAATCTTACCTAGATTTCTGTTTTCATAATTATATTTCACCTCTATATCTTTTAAATATTTTAGGTTCCAAATACCATCATTCATCCAGCAGAATGATTCCTAACCCAAATCAAACATGTTGTTAATCGTAACCATTCACTGTTCCATCAATATAACTTTACAGAAGAGCAGAGATAGAGTTGGTCTTAAAATACAGGAATGTATGAGATCTTTCACCTGATGAAAACCTCAGAGGTTCATGCATAAATGATCCCTGGAGAAGATGTAGGCAGCTATAAAGGACCTGAGAGAGCAAAAGTCATCTTCAATGGCAAACAACCTGGTCAGGATGAAGGGTTCTGTCTCAATCAGCCTCTCTCTTCTTAATGTAGAGAAAATGGACCAAACCCGGCCTGTGTGGGTAGCTGTTCCAGGCCGCGTATGGTTGATAAAGCATTCTAACTTGTGAAAGTGTCACAGGAAGTAGGGACAGCCTCTATCTCATGGGACACTTGGAAGCAAGTCTTAAGACAATGTGTTTGCAAAGGCAGTGACCTCATTCAGTTCCTGAGGGAAGTAACCTCACGTCACTTCCTTGGTGATTAAAATCTCTGAACTTGGGATTCATGAAGCCAGGCACTCATAGCCAGTCCCAGTTCCAGTCCCAATGGTCTCACTTCTTTGGATTTACCAAGGACAGAGACAGTCTTTCTTGGTAACTACTGATGTGAGGATGGCGAAATGCCAGGAAAGCTCTGAAGAGGGGCCTTTTCTGAGAAAGCAGGTAGTGGCTCACCTCTGGCTCCTGACACCTTCACAGAGTTAGCCAAGGAGACCAGATCTGACACAGGTCAGGCCATTTCAGGGGAACATAGTATGGTCCACCAGTCAGAGGACACTCTGGATATTCACAAACCTACTTGGGTTAAGGAGGTGCCTTAGTGGGTGTGGGTGTGAGTTTGTTGTTTTCTCTCATGTTCTGAGAATAGGTAGGAAAGGTGATTTGTTTGGATTGGAGTGGAATGTTTCTAGTAAGTCATTTGACAAGGCGAGTGCTTCTATGTCTGTGTTTCCCACTCTGTCCGTGATTGTAGACATTAGAAAAGAGAATGCATCAAGGATTTTTCTTGTCTAGTATAAAGCGTCCCAGCATTCTTCCTGCCCGATTTATGAATGGACTGTGGCTCGCCTTATGCATGGGCAACACCTATTAACTTCCAAAGTTCCTCTTTTCTTCCTGAATTCCGGCCAATCTCAAGAATAGGCCCATGGTTTTGTATCCAAGATATGTACCACCTCCAAGCTCTGTGACATGGCCATGTACTTGATAGCTGTAGGAAATGGGAACATCTTAGAAAACTCACATATCTGTGTGACCAGTAAACTCTCAGTGGAGAAACCCTGCTTTGGTTCATTTGCATACTTATGGTTATGTTGCCCTGAATGTCAAGAAGGTCTTTGCCTCAGGCCACCCCTTTGTGAAGCCTGAAGAAAACTGTTTTCAAATGGAAATAAATGGGCATAACACGTGGCTCTTTGCTTAATTGCTTCGGAAAGGGATGTGTCTGAATCAGCCTCTTGGCCCTGTGTGAGGTTGTGGCTTAGATTCTCAGCACATGATCGATCTAAAGATAAATTTCATGTGTGCAATCAAAACCAAAATGGCAAAAAATCAGTCATTGTGGATGAGTCTCTTGCCTTTCTCTGTTAGGTTATTTACCTCCATCAAGTGAGAATAGGAATATTTTAGGTCAAATGAGTTCTTCAAAGCCCTGCAGAGGTGCTTGTGTTTTCTCAAGACTCCAAATCACATAAAGAATCTATACCTGAGAGTCAGCAGGCCTCAAATTGGAGAAGGAGAGCAGTATTAATGGCAGGCCTATTTGATCACTCCTGGTTCAAAGAAAGGGTGTCCATTTCACCCTGACTTTAGCAAATGAGGGGCAAGCGACATTATTTTGGACACTCTTTTGGGATGCATCTCATATGGTAACCTCCAGCCAGAGGGTATGATGAATGTCTATATTTAAGAAGATGAGGACCATGTGGTGTATTTTGGTTTTAATTGTGGTCATTCGTGTTGCTGTTGTAGAGATGACTGGATCCACCTGGGCTTGAACTCTGGTGTCATTCCCTTAGAGACTGAGTTCTGGAACACATATCAAAGAAGAATTGCCATAAATTGTGTTGGGATTTTAAGAGGTCACGCATGAGAGTCACCCTTGGAATCTGAGATCTATGCCCACGGTGGCTTTCCACAGAGCACTGGGAATCTCAGACAGGATTTCACATGACTTTATTCTGAAAGACTTGGCAGCCAGCACTGTGGTCAAGTTTAACTCCTGGTATTTCATGAAGCAAATACAAAACTCCGAGTGCAGCAGGAAACATTATAAAAAGTGGAGGATGATGAAATGGCTTCACAGTCCACATGGGGAGACACTTAGCCCCCAGTGGCCATAGTTTACCTACAAAGAGAGAATTCAGCACTGCTGTTTCATGTTCATTGGAAATTTATACACCATGTCCTCCAGGTCACAGAGATGCATATACAGCTTTGATGGTCTCACTAGAAAGGAAGCTAAAGCTCCTGAAAATAACATATATTTCAACTGTTTCTCCAGATGTCTTTAGGCTGGCAAATCTTCATGTTTGTGGAATTTTTACAAGGTCCCTTACTTTTGGAAACTCCTCTACCATCTCCAAGGTTGTGAAATCTGGAGCAGTTTTCATTTCAGGTATGAATTCAAAGATTTTCTAACTCTTTTCCTCTAATTGTGTCTTACTTGGGGTGAAGGTAATGTCAAGTTATTGTTCTGAATGAGAGTGGGAAAATTTTTGTGTAACACTAATTTGCATACACATTGATCCATTTTCCAATTTTCCATTCGAAATACTGAATCCCTGACAGTAACTCATATCCTACTATACTCTGACTACTAATCCTAATATGATGAAGAATAATACCAAAACAGAATTAAAATACAAGCAGTTCAGAGGAGGCATGGTGTAAAGTTGGACTTCCCTTTTGCATGATTAAGGGTAGGTGTTATAAATCTACTCAATTTTTAATTGAAATAGTTCTCCATGTGTTTTTAAAGTTCACAAATATGTGAATTCCTGTCTCCCTTTCTCTGTAGCCTACTCAGCACATGTATTTTTATATGCACATATAGAATCCTACCTGGTATCACACGTACATTATTATGAGTTGGCTGAATTGGCAGATACAAATTGTGAGAAGAGATCAGTACTCCTAAATGCTTTGGGAACTGAAAATTCAAACTATGTGTGAGGTTCCTAGTAGAACAATATTATACATAAATCCATTTTCAGTATAATAAATATTTTTACATCTGTGGATGGTGTATATTACATGATGAATTACGATTGGCATATATATTGATACTTTTTAATGTATATTTGTGTTTATTAAAATATATATATATATATATATATATATATATATATATATATATATATATATATATACACTCCAGATTTCTCAAAATATGAAATATATGTGTCTTATACAAACTCCGTAAATTCATTCATGTTCGTGTATGTGGATTTATAATCAACTTTGTGCAAGATTATTCTCAGAAATATTCATCCACCTGAAATACATACATATACATATTTGTTTTTCAGTACTGAAAACTAACTTCAATCAATGGTGTTTACAAATCCTAATATTTCTACAGTAACTGACCCAGTTTAACATCAATGCAAGTAGATTCCTATGGGACATAATGTCTATATTGACGTTCATTTTAATCCAACACTGGTACATTACTATTTCTTCAGTTTTTGCACATCATAGGATATATATTTCATCCACAAGTTAACAAATTTATAGGAATTTGTTTCACTTTCAAACACTTCTTGCTTCAGAACACATGTATTCCTCCATGTTACTTGACTGGTCTTTTCATGAGACTTCTTTCCAAATACATTATTTTTGATTTCCATAATCAATTTCGAAGCTAAACTCACACACTCTTCATGATGAACCATAACATTAATTTTAACATTAGATGTATAACTGGTTGGATTGAATAATTGTATATCAATATAAGATTTCCTCTATATGTTCAAAATTCAATTCAATCCATTATTTAAAGTTGGAACCACTTATGTTTTTTATTCACAGTATTGTGTATTAATGCTTTATCTCTATATTCATAGATACAGTGTACTCCTTTTTGTCCCCCCAATACTAATTTATACGTCTTCAAAATATTGCTCCCAGAAATGGTGGAAGAAATATTCATTTCACCTTATATATATATTGATTTTATCACAGTAATATTCTGGACACAAAAAGCGTGGGTCCCACTCATTATTGTATCAAAGCCTAAATGCCAAGGGAGCATGGATTACTAAAAACAACCATGTCCAGGTTGCCTAATGCTCTCAAATATAAATCCTATTGGTGACTACATATTTGTTTCTTCTTAAGATTATAAATTCAACCTCAACCATCTTGAAAATGTCTAATCGTATAACTCACTTCATACTTTGCCTGATTTTGTAATATCTTTATTGATACCTGCTTTCCTACATATTTTCCCCAGTTCATCATTGTGACTGACACTTCACATATGCTGACATTTACATTCACTCTCTACCCGAAACCCTATTGCTAAAGAACTTTTGGTCCAAATCCTATACTCACTCTTCTTTCTAAACCTACTGACAATCTTCCTAATGCTACTGACTATAGTTTTTTGACTAGATGTTCTCTTCGACAATCAATCATCCAAGGTATAAGGTCCTATGCCATTGTATTTCAATTTATCTGAGACACATGTGCAGAACATAATTCAAACCTAAGATTCCCACTCAAGGCCCCAAATCCCTTCTGGCTTCAAATCGTACCTAGATTTCTGTTTTCATACTTATATTTCACCTATATATTATTGTAAATATCACAGGTTGCCAATACCATTATTCATCCGGCAGAAAGATTCATAACGCACATCGAACATGTTATTAACCCTAAACATACATTTTTCCCTCAATCTAACTTTACAGAAAAGGAGGGACAGAGTTGGTCTTACAATACAGGGATGTAGGGGATCTTCCACCTGCTGAGAACATCAAAGGTATATGCAGAAATGATCCCTGGAGAAGATGTAGGAAGCTATGAAGGACCTGTGAGAGCAAAAGACATCTTCCATGGCAAACAATCTGGTCAGGATGAAGGGATGTGTCTGAATCAGCCTCTACCTTCTTAATGTAGAGAAGATGGACCAAACCAGGCCTATGTAGAGAGCTGTTCCCAGGTACCTATGGTTGGTATACCATTCTAACTGTGAAAGTGTGACAGGAAGTAGGGACAGCCTCTGTCTCATGGGACCCTTAGAAGTAACTGTTAGGACAAAGTGGTTGCCAAGTCAGTGAACTCATTCAGTTCCTGAAAGAAGTGACCTCACCTCTCTTCCTCGGTGATGGAACTCTCTGAACGTTTGATCCAGGAAGACAGGCACCAAGAGCCCGTCACAGTCCCAGTCCCAGTGGTCTCACTTGTTTCGATTAACGAAGGACAGAGTCAGTCTTTCTTAGTACCTACTGATGTGACGATGGCCAAATGACAGGAAAGCTCTGAAGAGGGGCTTTTCCTGGGAAAGCAGGTAGTGGCTCACCCATGGCACCTAACAACTTCAAAGTGTTGGCCAAGGAGACCAGATCTGATACAGGACAGGCAATTTTGAAGGAACATAGTATGGCCCACCATTCCGAGGACACTCTGGATAGTCACAGACTTACTTGGGCAAAAGAGGTGCCTTTGAGTGTGTGTGTGTGGGGTTGTGGTTTTGTCTCATGTTCTGAGAATAGGTAGGAATGGCTCTTTGTTTGGATTGGTGTGGACTGTTTCTAGTAAGTCGTTTGACAAGGCGAAGGCTTCTATGTCTGTTTATCCCACTCTGTTCATGGTTGTAGACATTAGAAAAGAGAATGTGTCAATGAATGTGTCCTGTCTAGTAGAAAGCTTCCAAGCATTCATCCTGCCCAATTTATAAATGGACTGCAGCTTGTCTTATCGAAGGGCAACACCTGCTCTCTTAGTAAGTTCCTGTTTTCTTCCTGAATTCTGGAAACTCTCTAGAATAGCCTCATGGTTTTGTGTCCAAGATATGTTCCACCTCCAAGCTCTGTGATATGGTGATGTACTGGATAGCTGAAGGGAATGGCGAGCATCTCAGAAAACTCAGATATCAGTGGGACCAGGAAAGTCTCAGTGGAGAAACCCTTCTTTGGGCCTTTTGCTTACCTATTGTTCTGTTGCCCTGAATTTCAGGAAGGTCTTTACCTCAGGACACCAATTTGTGAAGCCTGAAGAAAACAGTTTTCAAATGGAAATGAATGGGCATCACCTGTGGTTCTTTGCTTAATTGCTTTGGAAATGGATGTTTCTGAAACAGCCTCTTGGCCCTGTGTGAGGCTGTGGTTAGATTCTCAGCACCTTATACATCCCACGTGTTCATCCAAAACCAAAATGACCAAAAGAGCAGTCCTTGTGGATGAAGTCTCTCGCCTTCCTATCTTAGGTTTCTAACCTCTATCAAGTGAGAATAGGGTGCCTTTGGGTCAAATGCGTTCTTGAAAGCCCTACAGAGGCTAGCCCATAGGTGATTCGGTTTTCTAATGATTCCAATTCACATGAAGAATCTAAACCCCACAGTCAGTAGTCCCCAAATTGGAGAAGCAGAGCAGTATTAAAGGCAGGCCTATTTGATCAGTCCTGGTTCACAGGAAGGTGTTCAGGCCACCCCAACTTTAAGCAAATGAAGGGCAAGGGAGCTTATTTTGGACACTGTCTTGGGCTGTGCCCCTCATGGAAACCTCCAGCCAGAGATTAAACTGAGTGTCTATATGGAAGAAGATGCTGGCCATGTGGAAATGTTCTGGGTTTAATTGTGGTTATTAGTGTGGTTGTTGGAAAATATGACTGGCTCCACCTGGGCTTGAACTCTGGTGTGATTCCCCTTAGAGACTGAGTTCTGGAACTGATCTCAGAGAAGTATTGCCATGAGTTTTGTTGGGATTTTAGGAGGCCATGCATGAGAGTCACCCTTGGAAACTGAGATCTGTTGCCAGGATGGCTTTCCACAGAGCACAGGGAATCTCAGCCAGGAAATCACATGATTTTATTCTGAAAGAATTAGCAGCCATAGTTGAGAGTCAAAACACGCATAGATTATACATTGTAGACCTCAATGGGCCTGGCTTCATATGACCATTTGGCAACTCTTTGGGAAGCCTTGCCTGTGAGAGTCCTTGAGAGTTTTCATTGAAATGGGCTTCCTCACCATTTAATGGTTACTGAATTAAATGAAACCCTCAGTGCTTCCAACTTCATCCTTGAAAAATGAGCTCGATAAATACCATGAAATTTTTGAAATTCCCATGACCAGGTGGCACTGGAAAACTATTGGAGAGCCTGTTGCTGATCATGAGTGTACCAGACAGTGGCTTGATTGACTGGGTTTCACAAAAATGGTGTAGAACAGAGATGCCAGTAAGTTGGAGCCTGCTGAGTAGTCGGCCTACAGCAAAAGTGGGTAGGTGTGAGATAAATCATCTGTGGTGGTTTCATGTAGATCAGCCATTGGCTTTCAAATGGCTTGTGACTGACATGGTGCAGCCAGCAGACCCTTATATGTAAAGGCATCTTGTTATATGGATAGGTTTTTGGGCAATGTTCAGAATCAGGTTGATATGGTCAAGGGGGCAAGCTATGTTGGACATAAGCCTGGTTGGTGCATTCTCCTACAGACCCTGTCCCACCACACGTGACAGAACTCTCTCCAGCACTGTGTCCCAGTTGAACTCCTTGTATTTCATGAATCAAATACCAAACTCCCAGTGCAGCAGCAAGAAACACCACGAAAATTAGAGTATGACCAAATGGCTTCACAGTACACAAGAAGAGACACTGATGCCCCAGTTGCCACAATTTACATGCAAAGTGTGAATTCAGCACTGCTGCCTCATTTTCATTGGAAAATAAGATACCATGTCCTCCAGGTCACATAGATGCTGACCCAGTTTTGATGCTCTCACTACATAGGAAGCTAAAGCTACTGACAACAACATACATTTCAAGTGTCCAAACTCAGAGGCAGTTTCTCAAGAAGTCTTTTGGCCTGCAGAGCTCCATGTTTGTGGAGTGTTTACCTTGTCTTTTACTTTTGGAAACTCCTCTACCACCTCCAAAGTGGTGAACTCCTGAGCATATTCCAGTCCGGGTATGTATTCACAGATTTTCTAACTCTTCTCCTCTAATTGTGAATTTCTTAGGGCGAGGGTAATATCAAGGGATTGTTCTTAATGTGAGTGGGAAGATTTTTGTGTAGCACATATTTGCAAACACATTGTGTTTACTTTCCTATTTTTTATTCGAAATACTGAAACTCTGACACTAACCCATACCCTACTAGACTCTGACTACTAATCCTTATATGATGGAGAATAGTAACCCAAAAAGAATACAAATACCAGCAGTTCAGAGAAGGCATGGTATGTAGTTGGACATCCCTTTTGCATTATATAGTGTATGAGTTATAAATATAGTCAATGTTTATTGAAATAGTTCTCCATGTGTTTTTAAAATTAACAAAAATGTGAATTCCTCTCTCCCTTTTTCTGTAGCCTATTAAGCACATGTATTTTTATTTGCACATTTAGAATCCTACCTGGAATCACATGTACATTGTTCTGAGGTGGCTGACATGGCAGATAAAAATGGTGAGAAGAGATCACTCCTCCTAAATGCTGTTGGAACTGAAAATTCAACCTGTGGGTGAGCTTCCTAGTTGAACAACATTATACATAAATCCATTTTCAGTAAAATGTATTTTTTTGGATATGTGGATGTTATATATTTCATGATGAATTTCGATTGGCATATATATTGTTACTTTTTAATGTCTGTGTGTGTGTGTTTGTGTGTGTGTGTGTATATATATATATATATATATATATATATATATATATATATATATATGCTCTCCAGATTTTTCAAAATATGAAATATATGTGTCTTATTATACACTTCCTAAAATAATTCATTTTCATGTATGAGGATTTATAATCAACTTTTCACAAGATTATTCTCAGAAATATTCATCCGCCTGAAATACATATTTGTTTCCTAATACTGAAAACTAACTTCAGTAAATGGTGCATACAAATCATAATATTTCGACCTTGCAAGATGGCCGCAAATAGAGAGCATCACACCCAGTGTACCGCGCCACTGCGCAGGTGACTAACGACTTAGAACTAAAAAAACTATCTTGTTAGGAACTTACAGCAAAATGGGGGTGCACTGAAACCTAGAGAAAGGATTTCTAGCACTATGGTCTGGTAATTGAGTCTCAAACACGAGCCAACTGTGCCACCCGAGATCCAGTCTGACTGATCCGCACGGCCCACCCAGTGGCTACAGACGGCGCGCCACCACCGAGATGCGACCAATAAGCAGGGAGAAACGTTGATGCACATTCTGTAGAATCCTCCCGGTAGAGCCCCCACTGAGGCCTTAGCTGAGTTCAGTATTTCAGACGGGGAAGGAAGCGGTACAGTTATAATTCCCACAATGGAAACTCCTCCAAGGAAACCAACGGCCACCATGTTGGAGAGCTGAAGTAACCACAGCCACTCTCCTACAGATTGCAACAATAAAACAGGTGTGTGTAATCAGCTCATCTCCCATACTTCGGGGAATTCGCATAAAATCTCTCATAGGCTTTCTGAGGGAGAGATTATCAGAGCGAGCCTGCATAAAGATGGGGGAAAACTAGAGGCACCTGACTTTAATCTCCCCCTCCCATCAGCGGTGAAAAAAAACCTGTCTAGCCAGCACTGGGGGAGGGGCAAGCAGAAAAAAAAATCAAAACATTAGAGTGCCGGGGTTGCCAATAGCCAACTGTGCAACTAGAGATCCAGGGTGATTAAATCATGCGGCCAGGCCCGCTGTTACAGATGGCGGGGCACCACCGAGAAGTGACCTGCAAGCAGGGAGAAATGTTGCTGCGGATTCTGTGGAATCCTGCCGGCTGAGCTCCCACTGATCCCCGGGCTGAGTTTGGGAATTAAGACAGGGAAAAAAGTGGTACAGTTCTATCTCCCACAAAAGAAACTACACCAAGGAAACCAGCGGCCACCATCTTTGAGAGCTTATGTAACCACCGCCCCTCTCCAATACATTGCAAAAATAAAACAGGTGTGTGTTACTCAGCTCATCTCTCATACAGTGGGGAATTCGCATAAAATCTCCCCTAGGCTTTCCGGGGGAAGGATTATCAAAGAAAGCCTGCATAAAAATGCGAGAAAAACTAGAGACACCTGACTTTCAACTCCCCCTCCCATCACTGGCAAAAACGAAACGTTTCTAGCCAGTGCTGGGGGAGGGGCAAGTGGAAAAAATAAAAACAATAGAGTGTCTGGGTTCCCAATAGACACCCTCAACACCCAACAAACGGCAGGCCCAGAGTACAGTTTGAACTGCCGAGAGGCATCACTCGGGAAATCTGGTCTAGAAAAAGAAACCAGGACTAGCAGGAGAAACCAAAGGACTAGAGGCCAGGCCCTTGTGACTAGGCGGCTGGAGACCGCAGGCCCGCAGGTGACATTCCACCCACTGCCTGCGTGACTGGGCGGCTGAGGAATGCCCGCCCGCCGGCAACCGACAGTGCGACTGGGTGGCTAGAGATTGTCAACCCACTGGCGACAGCCCACCTGCCGCCCACGTGACTGGGCGGCTGCAGACTACCTGCCCACTGGCGACCAACCGCGCAATTGGGCGGCTAGAGACTGCCCACCCGCTAGTGACCCGGAGCTGAAACAAACCAGAGACAGTCAAGTCCCACCCCCCTATTCGGACACCTCGGCAAGGAGCCTGGGGCCCGCCAAAGCAGAGAGGTGACATCACTGGAGCTCGGCCTTTGGAATCACTTCCTAGCGGAATCCACTTTAGCAGGCAGAGAGGCAGCAAGTCCAAGCCATAGAAGTATATTTTGAAAATGAATTAAACAAACAAATTCAAATGGCAAACAATGAGCTTTACCAGGAGATAGAGATCTTAAAAAGAAATATCAAACAGTAATCCTAGAAATGCAGGAAACTATAAACCAAATTAAAAACTCAAACGAGAATATTACAAAAAGACTAGATCAAGTAGAAGTCAGAACATCAGATAAGGAAGACAAAGTTTATCAACTTGAAAAGAATATAGTCAACACAGAAATGATGCTTAAATCCGACGAGCAATCTATTTAAGAAATATGGGATGTTATTAAAAAAAAACAATTTTGAGAGTCATCGGGATAGAAGAAGGCATAGAGATTCAAACCAAAGGATTGGACAACATATTAAATGAAATAATTCTAGGAAACTTCCCAGAGATGAACGATGGATTTGATTGCCAAATCCTGAAAGCCTACAGGACCCCAAACATTCAAAACCAAAATAGACCAACTCCAAGACATATAATGATTAAGATATCCAACATACAGAACAAGGAGAGAATATTAAAAGCTATAAGAGAAAGGATGCAGATTACATTCAGGGGTAAACCAATTAGGTTAATAACTGATTTTTCATCACATACCTTGAAAGTCAGAAGATCCTGGAACAATGTATTTCAAATGCTGAAAAATAATGAATTCCAACCAAGAATACTGTATACAGCAAAATTAAGCTTCAGATTTGACAATGAAATTAAAGTCTTTCACGATAAACAAAAGCTAAAACAATTTTCAGCCAGAAAACCAGCACTGCAAAGAATTTTGTGCAAAATACTACAAGAAGAGGAGTTGAAAAATAGTGCCCAAAACTAACAGCGGGAAGTATCTCAGTAAAGGGGGAGGAAAGTAACCAAAAAAGTAAAAAATATCCAAACTAAAATATAGTAAATAAATAAACATGAGTGGAAGTACAAATCATATTTCAATTGTAACCTTAAATGGTAATGGCCTAAACTCACCAATCAAGAGACATGTGCTAGAAACCTGGATCAAAAAAAACAATCCAATAATATTCTGCCTTCAGGAGACTCGTATGATAGGAAAAGACATACACAGGCTGAAGGTAAAAGGTTGGGAAAAATCACAACACTCACATGGCCCTCGAAAGCAAGAAGGATTTGCCATACTTATATGGAATAAAATCGACTTCAAACCTAAGTTAATCAAAAGGGATAAAGAATGACACTATATTCTGTTAAAAGGAATCATCCACCAACAAGAAAAAACAATTATCAATTTGTATGCACCAAGCAATGGAGGTGCAACGTTCATTAAACAAACTCTCCTCAAGTTCAAGAGTCAAATAGACTACAATACAATAATTATGGGTGACTTCAACACACCGCTCTCGCCATTAGACAGATCCTCTAGACAAAAACTGAATAAAGAAACTATAGAATTCAACAGCACTATCAATAACCTAGACTTAACTGACATATATAGAATATATCAACCATCATCAAGTGGATACACTTTCTTCTCAGCAGCACATGGGTCCTACTCAAAGATACACCATATATTATGCCATAGGGCAATTCTTAGTAAATATAAAGGCATGGAGATAATACCATGCACCATATCTGATCATAATGGAATGAAACTGGAAATCAATGATAAAAGAAGGAAGGAAAAATTCTACATCACATGGAAAATGAACAACATGCTGCTGAATGATCAATGGGTTACAGAAGACATAAAGAAGGAGATAAAAAAATTCTTTGAGACAAATGACAATACAGACACAACATACCAGAATCTATGGGACACAATTAAAGCAGTTTAAAGAGGGAAATTCATTTCTTGGAGTTATTTATTCAAAAAAAGAGAAAAAACAACAAATAAATGAACTCAAACTACACCTCAGAAACCTAGAAAAGGAACAGCAAAACAACAGCAAATGCACTAGAAGACAAGAAATAATTAAATTTAGAGCTGAAATCAACGAAATTGAAACAAACAAAAAACATTGAAAAAATTGATAAAATGAAAAGTTGGTTCTTTGAAAAAATAAATAAGATCAATAGGCCCGTAACCATGCTAATGAAGAGAAGAAGAGAGAGAATTGAAATTACTAACATATGGGATGAAAAAGGCAATATCACAACAGACACTACAGAAATACAGAGGATAATTAGAAAGTATTTTGAAACACTATATTCCAATAGAATAGAAGATTGTGAAGATATTGATAAATTTCTTAAGTCATACGATCTGCCCAGATTGAGTCAGGAAGACACACACAATTTAAACAGGCCAATAATAAAGGAAGAAATAGAAGAAGCAATCAAAAACTACCAACCAAAAAAAGCCCTGGACCAGATGGGTAAACAGCGGATTTCTACTAAACCTTCAAAGAAGAATTAATACCAATATTTTTTAAGCTATTTCAAGAAATAGAAAAAGAAGGAACTCATCCAAATTCATTCTATGAGGCCAACATCACCCTGATCCCGAAACCAGACAAAGACACTTTAAAGAAAGAATACTACAGACCAATATCTCTAATGAAATTGGATGCAAAAATTCTCAATAAAATCCGGGTGAATCGAATACAAAAGCATATCAAAAAAATTGTGCACCATCATCAAGTAGGATTCATCCCTGTGATGCAAGGATGGTTCAATATACGGAAATCAAAAAATGCCTTTCACCACATCAATAGACTTAAAGGCAAGAACCATATGATCATCTCGATAGATGCAGAAAAAGCATTTCACAAAGTTCTGCATCGCTTTATGTTCAAAACAATATAAAAACTAGGGATAACAGAAACTTACCTCAACATTGTAAAAGCTATATATGCTAACCCTCAGGCTAGCATCATCCTAAATGGAGAAAAACTGAAGGCATTCCCTCTAAAATCTGGAACAAGACAGGGATGCCCTCCATCACCACTTCTATTCAATTTAGTTCTTGAAATACTAGCCAGAGCAATTAAACAGACAAATGAAATTAAAGGCATAAAAATTGGAAAAGAAGAATTTAAAGTATCGCTATTTGCAGATGACATGATAATATATTTAACAGACACAAAAGTGTCTACAAAAAAATGGCTAGAGTTAATAAATGAATTCAGAAAAGTGGCAGGATATAAAATTAACACGCATTAATCAAAGGCATTCCTGTATAACAGCAACAAAACTTCTGAAATGGAAATGAGGAAAACCACTGCATTCACAGTATCCTCAAATAAAATAAGATATTTGGGAATCAACCTAACAAAAGAGGTGAAAGATTTATATAATGAAAACTACAGAACTCTAAAGAGAGAGATAGAAGATCTCAGAAGATGGAAACATGTACCCTGTTCATGGATAGGCAGGACTAACATCATCAAAATGGCGATATTACCCAAAGTTCTCTACAGGTTTAAAGCAATGCCAATCAAAATCCCAATGGCATTTCTTGTAGAAATAGATAAGTCAATCATGAAATTCATATGGAAAAACAAAAGACCAAGAATAGCAAAA